>NC_087358.1:19943243-20246273 GCF_030014295.1 Loxodonta africana | reverse complement strand
AAATCAAATCAACACTTGAATATCGGATGTTTGTTTTTTCTGTTTTATTTTTTCCTGAAATGATATTGTTTTGTTACCTATTAGCCTTCTTCACATGAGTAAGATAACTTACTTTAAGATTACACGGATTTCGTTCAATTGAGAAAAATTTTATTGTCAGATACCTGGATGTAAACATCAGCTGAACTGTTGCAAAAATTATTACAATGATTTATTTGGCTTTCTCATCAGTATTATGCAAACAAAAAATCTTAATATTAATTTTGCCATCAGATTTCCTTTCATTTTCTAGCAAAGAGAACTTAGCTAGTGTCTCTGAAGAAAAACTTAGGATCATATTCACACCTGTAGATTTGATATTCTGAAGCAGTTGTCTTGAATTAACAACTGAGGCCTTGAATTTCAAGACTCTTCATCACCCGAAATTACAGACTACAGGCAGAAAGAGTTGGATTATTTTTATATCTATTTTGAAACCTTCCGTTTATTATCTGAATTTCTCTCTCTGCCAAAACAGTAAAAAAAAAAAAAAAAATCAAACTGTGTTAACGTTTGGAATTTTTCAAAGCCTTCCCTCTGTGGCAATGGTTTTTAATCCTAGCTGTAAAGATGCTTTTATAAGTTATTTGTGGTGGAACCCAGAAACTGACATTTCTTTTTAATTCCCACAGCTGATTAAATTGGTTATCGTGTGCATCCGGGTTGAGACCTGATGCTTTAGAGCTCCAGGCTCCATTCATGTGTGCTCACCTTTCCAAGGTTTCAGAGGGGAAAGTTATGCAAACTGCTTTACTACGGCAAAAACAACAGCAACAACAAAACATTACCAGTCTTCTACTCTGTGATATTGATGTTCTCAAAGACTATGATATTAACGCAAGGTATTCCTATGAAAGTACCCTGTTTCTATATACTAAATTTTGTTCTAATAATGTTCTGTCTAACCTAAAGGGAAGAAGAAGACTTCAAGAAAAGTTGTTTAAACAAGATAGTGTAGTCCACCATGCGTGATCAATACATCACTTTCATCACTGGGTTCACTTTCAAGAAGGATGAAAGAGAAAATACCCAAGTCTTATAAGAGTTTCACCTGTAAAGAGAGAAAGAAACTTGTTTGCATACCGTTGGGCATCATTAAGACACATGGCCACAAGGAGTCACGGGGGACTTGGGATAGATCTCTAGCTAAAAAGCCAGTGGCCAGCTAAAATACAAAAGTTTTCTTCTTAAAGGAAAAAATAGAATGGGTAGTCATAGACAACTAGTAATCTAATATCAAGATTAAAACATATGCTATTTTATGTAAAGGGATTTTTAACTTCGCATAAATTTGGAAACAAAAGATTGGAAAAGATATTATGATCTAATAAAAATCTACAAGGGTATAAAACATTTGCATGTAATTCTATGCAAATCAATGTAATGGAACATACATTTAATCATTACTTCTGTTAAAAATGCTGCATTTTTTCCTTATACAAGATAGAAGAGATCAATGGGACAGTAGAGATTCAGAAAGAGACCTATACATATGCCTTTATCTGATTTATGATAAAAGACCTCAATAATTCAGGGTAATTTTTTGTTTGTTTTCTTTTCAGTACGTAATCTAGAATCAGTAATATCTATACGGGAAAAAAAAAAAATTACTCTCAATACATACCTCAAGCATATATAACAATTGATTTGAATTAAAAAAAAAAAGAGAGAGAGAGATAAATAATAAGCTTAAACAATTAAATTTCTAGAAAAAATATCCAGAGGAAAAAATTTATAAGCGTGGGGTAGGCAAAGATTTTTTATACAGGGCACAAACTGTTAAAAAAAAAAAATTAATAAATTAGGTTTCCATAAAATAAAGGACTACTTTCATCAAAAGAAACCATAAAGAGGGTTAAATCATAAAGTACAGATAGTTGTTGTTATTGCTAGGTTCCTTCAGGTAGGTTCCAACTCATAGCTACCCTCTGTACAACAGAAGGAAACGCTACCTGTCCTACAACATCCTCACAATTATTATACTTGAGCCCATTGTTGCAGCCACTGTGTCAATCTACCTCATAGAGGATCTCCCTTTTCTTTCCTGACCCTTTACCTTACCAAGCATGATGTCCTTCTCTAGGGAATGGTGCCTCCTGAAAGTAAGTCCAAAGTAAGTGCCTTAGTTATCTAGTGCAGCTATAAAAGAAATACCACAAGTGGGTGGCTTTAACAAAGAGAAATTTATTTCCTCACAGTAAAGTAGGGTAAAAGTCCAAATTCAAGGCATCAGCTCCAGGAAAGGCTTTCTCTCTCTGTCAACTCTAGTAGAATGTCCTTGTCCTCAATCTTCTCATGGTCAAGAGTTTCTCAGGCACAAGGACCCCGTGTCCAAAGGACGCTTTCTGCTACTGGTGCTGCTTTCTCGGTGGTATGAGGTCTCCCACTCTCTGCTTGCTTCCTTTTCCTTTTATCTCTTGAGAGATAAAAGGTGGTGCAGGCCACACCCCAGAGAAACTCCCTTTACACTGGATCAGGGAGGTGACTTGAGTAAGTGTGGTGTTACAATCCTACCCTAATCACCTTAATACAAAATTACAATCACAAAATGGAGGACAACCACACAGTACTGGGAATCATGGCCTAACCAATTGACACACATTTTTGGGAGGACACAATTCAATTCATGACAGTATGCAAGACAAAGTCTCACTCTCATCACTTCTAAGAATTCTGGCTGTACTTCCTCCAATACAGATTTGCTCTTTGTTCTCATGAAGAATATATTCAATATTCTTCAACAACACCAAAATTAAAACCCATCAATTCTTCTTTGGTCTTCTTTATTCACTGTGTACCTTTCACATGAATATGAGGCTATTGAAAATACCATGGCTTGGGTCAGGCTCAGCTTAGTCCTTAAAATGACATCTTTGTTTTTTTACACTTTAGAGGTCTTTTGCAGCAGATTTATCCAATGCAATATTTCATTTAATTTCTTGACGGCTGCTTCCATGGGCATTGATTGTGGGCCCAAGTAAAATGAAATCCTTGACAACTTCAATCTTTTCTCCATTTATCATGATGTAGCTTATTGGTCCAGTCGTGAGGATTTTTTGTTTTACCCTGTTGAGGTGTAATCCATACAAAAGGCTGTGGTCTTTGATCTTCATTAGTAAGTACTTGAAGTCCTCTTAACTTTTAACAATCAACGTTGTGTCATCTGCATATAGTAGGTTGATAATGGGTCTTCCTCCTATCCTAATGCCCTGTTCTTCATGTAGTCCACCTTTTCGGATTATTGCTCAGTGTATAGATTGAATAAGTATGGGGAAAGGATACAACCCTGACGCACATCTTTCCTGATTTTAAACTATACAGTATTCCCTTGTTCTGTTCAAACAACTGCCTGTTGTTTTATGTACAGGTTCCTCAGAAGCATGATTAAGTGTTTTGGATTCCCATTCTTCACAATGATATCCATAGTTTGTCATAATCCAGTCAAATGCCTTTGCATAGTCAATACAACACAGGTAACCATCTTTCTGGTATTCTTTGCTTTCCACCAAGATCCATCTGACATCAGCAATGACTTCTCTTGTTCCACATCCTTTTCTGAATCTGGTTTGACTTTCTGGCAGTTGTCTGTTGATGTACTACTGCAACTGTTTTTGGATAATCTTTAGCAAAATTTTAATTGGGTGTGATATTAATGATATTGTTTGATAACTTCTACATTCTGTTGGATCACCTTTCTTTGGAAAGGGCACAAATATGGATCTCTTCTGGTCAGTTGGTCACATAGTTGTCTTCCAAATTCTTGGCATAGATGAGTGAGCACCTCACATGCTGTATGTTTGTTGAAAAATCTCAGTTGGTATTCTGTCAATTCCTGGAGCCTTGTGTTTCACCAATGCCTTCAGTGAAACTTAGACTTGTTCCTTCAGTGCCATTGGTTCTTGATTATATACTGCCTCCTGAAATGGTTGAATGTCAGCCAATTCTTTTTAGTATACTGACTCTGAGTATTCTTTCATCTTCTTTTGATTCTTCCTGGGTTGCTCAATACTGTCCCTGTAGAATTCTTTGATATTGCAACTCAAGGCTTGAATTTTTTCTTCCGTTCTTTCAGCTTGAGAAATGCTGATCGTGTTCTTCCCTTTTGGTTTTCAAACTCCAGGTCTTTGCTCATGTCGTTACAATAGTTTACTTTGTCTTCTTGACCCTCCTTTTGAAATCTTCTGTTCAGCTCTTTAACTTCATCCTTCTTTAGTTTGCTTTAGCTACTGCTTTCAAGAGCAAGTTTTAGAGCCTCATCTGACATCCATTTTGGTCTTTTTTCCTTCCTGTCTTTCTAATGACATTTTGCTTTCTTTGTATATGATACCCTTGATGACATTCCACTACTTTTCTGACCTTCCGTCATTAGTGTCCAATGTGTCAAAGCTATTTCTGATATGGTCTCTAAATTCTGTTGGGATATATTCATGGTCATATTTTGGCACATGTGAACTTGCTCTAATTTTCTTCAGCTTCAACTCTGTTAATCCACAGATTAGGAGAACATATTTTCAACTTACATGTTGCGGGTTTTTTTACTGATAAAATATTTATATCTGGTGTACATAAAGTATTTTAAGTCACTAATTAAAATAAAGATAACACACACACACACAAAAAAAACAGACAAAATACCTGGATACTCAACAATGAAGATATTTGGATGGGCAATAAATATACAAAAAGATGATCAGGATTGTTACTTAACAAATAAATGTTTATTGAAACCACAAGTTACTCATAAGAATGAAAACAATTAAAGAGATAAAAAGTGCTGTCAAGGATCTAGAACAATTAAAATTCTTATACGGTGTTAACGTAAATTGACACACGACATTGGATTATCGGCAGTATCTACTGAAGCTACATATAGGCCTATGCAACAATATATCCTTTGGCAATATATTGAAAGGAAATTGGTCCTTATGTTCATCAAATACATGTACCAAAAAGTGTTTTTTTTTTTTTAAACAGTTACAATTGTTCGAATTGTGGAAATTACTCAAATGTTCAAATGCACATCAGCAGAATTATGGATATTTCCAAAGCTGAATACTATGCAGCAGTAAAAAAAGATGTTAAATACTAATAAAGTAATGGCATGAATGAATGTCAAAAATTTTACCATTAACCAAAGAAGTCAAGAATTTAAGTACATTATGTTCATATTTATATGAAATCAAAACAATTGAAACTATGCATAGTTTTTAATTGTGTTTACATCTTTGGGAAGAAGAAATATCGTATAACTTGATTAGGTTTGTGTCACTATGGCTGTAATAATTAATCGAACAGTACACTTAAATTTGTATGTATTACTTTATGTATGCCATACTTTAATTAAAAATACCATTTTATGTCTATTGATTGTACATTTTCAACATCATGATATGCAACAAATAAGCCTGATTTTCCTCGTTGGTTTACTGGACTATGGGTTTTTTTTTTCCCCTGAAATTGCCTTTGTTTGCAATTGTTCATATCTATTATATTTTTTTTAATTTTTTTTATTATATGTGCAAATATTTTCGTATATTTCTTCTTTAAGACAATCACACGGCATATTAATTTATACTAACATCTTTCACTTTCCTTTCTTTGGGTAAAATGTACTAAATGTCCCTTGTTCTGTAGCTATAACTAACTTGATTTTTCCATGCATGATAAGGAATGTATCTAAAGTAAGAAATCATACTAATGCTTCTATATTTCAAAATAAAAGATTTTCAAGTTGTAAAAATTTATTATTTGGAACTTATATATATTAGTATTATTACAGATCAGTAGTACTTTTTTTTTCTTCTTCTTTTTACTCTAGGATCCCATGAACAGATGAGTCACGTACCAAGTTTCTGGTAAAGAACTCCAATATGTATTGTATGATAAAACTCCAATACTCATTGCCATCAAGTTGATTCTGACTCATAACAATCTTATAGGACAGAGTAAAACTGCCCCACAGGTTTCCCAAGGCTGTAAATCTTCATG
Source organism: Loxodonta africana (assembly GCF_030014295.1). Lineage (NCBI taxonomy): Eukaryota > Metazoa > Chordata > Mammalia > Proboscidea > Elephantidae > Loxodonta > Loxodonta africana. The sequence continues at coordinate 20,240,246 of NC_087358.1, read as the reverse complement.
GAAGTAGATTAACACATCTTTATTCTGTGAGTGGCTGGTGAGTTTGAACTGCCAACATTTTGGTTGGCAGCCAAGTGTTTAACCACTGCACCACTAACACTCGGCTATAAGGTAAAAGACAAACAAAAAAATTAATATCAGGAACATATGTGTCATAACTGTCTCTGATTATCATAAAAAATAGTCTATTTTTTTTCCTTGGAGTCTGCAATGGTTATGGTTGTGTGTCAAATAGGCTGGACCTTGATTCTTAGTGGTTTGGCAGTTATGTAATGGTGTAATCAATTCCATGATGTCATCTGATGTGATCAGCCATTCAGTTGTAAGTGGAGGTTCCTCAGGGATGTGGCCTGCATCTAATATTTATGGACATTTTGGCAAAGCTTGCTGGCTTTTACTTGCTCTGGACCTACATCTGCCTTGTCATCATCTGACCTCTGGTGACTGAGACGGTGGTCTGCCATACTACTTGCTGATCTTCAGATTCGTTAGCTTTTGCAGCCCATGAGCCAGCAGCCTGCTGCCTGACCTAGTGATCCTGGGATTGTCAGGAAAAGCCTCCAGCCTGATGCCTGACCCGCAGACTTGAGATTTGCCAGCTTCTACAAACACTTAAGCCAATTCCTTGAGATAAATCTTTCTCTCTCCCTCTCTCTATACACTTTACTGGTTTTGCTTCTCTAGAAAACTCATCCTAAGACATTTGTTACTGAGAGTGGTTCTACAGAAACAAAATTTTAAGGATCAGTTTCCTAAATTGATTCTCAGGTCTGGTTAGTCTTAAAGATATTGATTACTCTGCTAACCCACACCCTGAGGTGGCAATAGAAATAGACAAAATATCACCACCAGTAGATCAACTATTGGTGAAAGGTGAGATTCTGGGTGCTAACGTTTGATATCATGTTTGTGTCAGAATGAGAAGTATAAGGAAGCTGATTGGATGGTCCTACATTTGCTAGATGAATTGGTGAAAGAAGGAGAACTCAGGGCTTCAGAGACACAGATCAAGTGTCACACAAACAAACTCAAAGTTGTCACTTGTTCCCTGAAAGAAAGCCTTATCTCCTTTAGCAACAAAGCAGATATTGCTGAAAACCAAACCCAGAGTCTTATTGTAAGAATGGCTGAATTACAGCACCAGTTGAATTCCCAACTTTGAATGATATCTGAAGTTAAAGTAAGGTCATTGATCGAGAAGAAATGGGATCCTGAAACGTGGAATGGAGACATATGGGTAGATAATGAGAAAGTTGGAGACACTGAGACCTCAAATTCTGTTGAATCGCTCTTACCAACAGAACCATCTCTCTTACTCCCACTTAAAGAGATTACTCCATCTTTGTCTGCTAAGCCACCTCCTCAGTAAAACTATTACTTCTATACCCCCATCTGATGAGATTAACTCAGGTGTGTCTGAAGAGTCTTTGTCATCAGCTCCTACAGCTACAGGAGAAGATGGACTTATCAGCCTCTACAACTGCGTGAGTGGTTTCCTTGAGATAAATCTGTCTCTCTCTCTCTCTCTACACACACACATACACAGGCCTTGAGATCTAATGAAATTTCCCTTCTGTGTTATGAACTTGCTTGATATCCATGACCCCTTCTTTCCCTTCAATTTCTCTCTTTTGGAATGGGAATATCTACTCCACGCTTTTTAAACATTGGACTTTGGAAGAGATAGCTTGTACTTTGCATTTTACAGGGATAAAGATGGAAAGAATTTTTTCCCTGTGATGGACAACATCCTGAGTCTCACCCATACCTGACTTAGATATCTCTAAGATGAGATTTTGGAATGAGAATGCATGCTGGAACAAGTAAAGACTTGTGGGTTTGCTGGGATGGAATGAATGTATTCTTCATGTGGTAAAGGTATAAATTTGGGAGACCAGAAGATATACTAGAGCCCTGGTCGTGCAGTGGTTAAGAACTCGACTGCTAACCAAAAGGCTGGCAATTTGAATCCACCAGCTGCTCCTTAGAAGCCCTATGGAGCAGTTCTACTCTCCTATAGGGTCACTATAAGTCAGAATTGACTCAATGGCAACAGGCAACAGATAGAAGGTATATTGCTACGGTTTAAATTATATGTCCTCAAAAGGTATCCTGAAGTCCTAACTTCTGTACCTGTGAATGTGATCTCATTTGGAATTAGTTTCTTTCTTTGAGGCTATTATCAGTTACATTAAATGAGGTCATACTGAAGTAAGGTAAGTCCTATTCCTAATCTGTTTTGAGTGATATCTTATAAAAGGGAATAACAAATATGGAAACGGTGTCACAGAGGGGGAAAAAATATGTATATAAAGATACACCTACAAGCCAAGGACAACCAAGTGACACCTGGGGCTACCAGAAGCTGGAAGAAGCAAGAAGAGTCTTCCGCTAGAGCAAACGGAGAGTATTCCCTTGCTAATATTGTAAATTAAGACTTCTAGGTTCCAGAACTGTGAAACAAAAATTTTTTGTTCTTTAAAGTCATACAATGTGTCATGTTTTGTTATAACAGCTCTAGAAAAGGGAAGATAATAACACAAATAAATTTATGTAAGTATTACAGATGGAGGAGTTAAATTAACTGCCTATTCAGTCACTTCTCTCATCATTACTGGAAATATACTGCAGAGAGAATAAAATGAAGGCAAATGAACAAGCCTAATCTACTTGTCAACACAATAACTGAAATAATGGGTAAATAAACTAAAAAAATATGTCAGCAGAAGAGTCCTTATTTATGGAATGTCCTTAAACAGAATGTTCCTACTTAGGATCTTAAAATAAATGACCCAGAATATATTGATATGCAGGGCATGGTTTTCTGGAAAATGCTACATAAAAAAAAAAAAAAAGAAAGAAACGTTTCATAGATGAAACATATTCCTGAAATGTGGGGAATACCCACAACACCTTACCTGGGTATTTCTTATATTAATCTGGTACATATAATTCATGTCTGATGTGGAAAGGAAAGATTTGGAAAGCTGACCTTGAAATATGAGAACATTCGCTTCTTTGACTTTAGTGTACTGATTGCCTGTATCCTTGAACTCATTAGTGAAGCAAGAATTCCAATTCATGTAAGTCTGATTTGACAGTCCAATCCTGTGTGTTGTTCTCATCTTCTAGTTTTTTATTTTGTTTTATTTTCATTGTTGGTTATCCCTTCCAAGGACCAAATATCTTTCGCACTTTTTTTTTTTTTTTACTTTGGGAGGGATACCATCTGTTTTCATTAATGGAAGCATGGTGAGTCATGCAGTGTATTTAAATTTTTGGTTGGTAAAATGGATTTTGAGAAATATTACCTGGTACTTCATGGTTATCACAGAACTTTAAGGTTCTTGAACACTTAATTAGCAGTTGCCTGTCTTTACTAGTGGACCTTGGGTGTTGATGTTTTTGTGGCACTTTCCATTAGGTTACTTATGGAATCTCTGGTTTTCCAAATATGACACACACACACACACACACACACAACCGAACTCAATAGGGCTCTGTAACAACCACACAGGAAACCATAAATATGCTTACGAGGCTTATCTAGGTTTACAAAAACCAAAAAGAGATAAAATTTTTACCCAATTATACTTCCTGGTTGTACTGCCTTACTTGCAAGCCTCATACTCCAGCTATTTTGCTTCAACTAACCTTCCGTTGGAGCCCTGGTGGTGCAGTGGTTAAGCATTTGGCTGCTGACCAAAAGGTCAGCAGTTCAAACCAATCGACCACTCCATGGAGAAAGATGTGGCGGTCTGCTGCCATAAAGATTTACTGCCTTGGAACCCTGTGAGGCAGTTGTACTTTGTCTTACAGGGTCCCTATTCCCTATGAGTCAGGATCAATTTGACAGCAGTATTTGGTTTTGATTTGGAAACTGTATGCAATGGACTATGAAAGGGTTATAAAAAGTACATCTTCATGCTGATATGCTCCAAGCTGCACTGAAGACATTTGTGAAAAACAAGGCTCCAGGAATTGATGGAATACCAAACAAGATGTTTCAACAAATGGATGCCTGCTGGAGGTGCTTGCTCATCTATGTCAAGCAGTTTGGAAGACAGTTACCTGGCTAACTGACTGGAAGAGATCCATATTTGTGGTCATTCCAAAGAAAGGTGATTCAAATGAATGTGAAAATTATTGAACAATATCATTAATATCACATGCAAGTAAAATCTTGATGAGGATTATTTTTGAATGTATAATCGCCACAGTACATCAAGAGGAAATTTCTAGAAAGTCAAGCCAGATTCAGAAGAGGACGTGGAACGAGGGATATCATTGGTGATGTCAGATGGATCTTGGCTGAAATTAGAGAATACCAGAAAGATGTATGTCTGTATTTCATTGACTATGCACAGGCATTCAACTTTGTGGATCATAATATATTATGGATACCAATGCGAAGAATAGGAATTACAGAGCACTTAACTTTTTTTTTTTTTTTTAACTGTGCCTGTGAGGTACCTGTACATAGACCAAGAAGCAGGCACTCAGACAGAACATGGGGATAACGTTTGGTTTAAAGTCAGAAAAGGTGTGTGTCAGGGTTGTATCCTTTCACCATACTTATTCAATCTGTGTGCTGAGGAAATAATCCAAGAAGATGGACTATAGGAAAAAGAATGTGGCATCAGAATTGGAGGAACACTCATTAACAACCTATGATATGCAGATGACACAACCTTGCTTGCTGAAAGAGAAGAGGCCTTGAAGCATTTACTCATGAACATCAAATACTATAGACTTTAGTATGGATTACATCTCAACATAATAAAACAAAAATCTTCACAAGTGGATCAATAAGCAAAATCATGATAAATGGAGACTATATTGAAGTTGTAAAGGATTTCATTTTACTTGTATCCACAAACAATGCCCGTGGAAGCAGCAGTCAAGATGTTACATGATGTATTGCATTGGGTAAATCTGCTGCAAAAGACCTCTTTAAAGTGTTAAAAGGCAAAAATGTTATTTTGAGGACTGAGGTGCACCTGACCCAAGCAATGATATTTTCGGTCACTGCATATGCATGCAAAACCTGGACAATGAATAAGGAAGACTGAAGAAGAATTGATGTCTTTGAATTACGGTGTTGGCAAAGAATATTGAATATACCATGGACTTCCATAAGAGTGAACACGTCTGCCTTGAAAGAGGTGCAGCAGAATGCTCCTTTTAAGGGAGAATGGTGAGACTCCTCTTCGTGTATTTTGGACATATTATTAGAAGGGACCATTCCCTGGAGAAGGATATCATGCTTGGTAAAGCATAGGGTCAGAGAAAAAGAAGACCCTCAATGATATGGATTGACACAGTGCCTGCAACAATGGACTCAAACATAGCAGTGATTGTGTGGATGGCTCAGGTCTGGGAGAGCAGTGTTTCATTCTGTCGTAGGTAGGGTCGCTACAAATGGGAACTGATTCAATGCCACCTAACAACAACATGCAAATGAAATAAAATATGCTTAGAATATCTTATATATTTTTTCTACTTCCAAAAATTTTCTGTTTGCAATAAAAAGTACATTTATTAGTTTAAACTATTTGAATATGGTAGTTAATCTTCTAGCATCTTTGAACACAACTGCAAGAGGTTTACTTTCAAAGAATATTAGAATTTTCTGTGCCAAATTGATTTGATTAATTAAATAAGACATCTTTTATGTTTGATAGCAATACATTAATCTTCCATTTTGTCATTATTCCCTCAAGTTAAGGGATCAAGAGAGCAAACTAAAGTGCAACTAAATGGTTCTTAAAAGCACAGGTACAAATTTTAGTGTCCTTTGAGCTTGCATTCTCTAAATTCAAATTAACTCTAATTTTGATTTCCTTTGACATAATTCTATTACTCAAAATTAAATTTGTAGTAGAGATGCCCTTAAATTTGTCCTTGAAGCGTGCAATCCTTTCTTAAGATTTAAAGATGCTTTTTTTTTTTTACATATACTACACTTTGGAGATAGAAAACCGAGAAGCCTACTTACCTGCCCTGGAGCCCTGGTGGCGCTGTGGTTAAAAGATTGGCTGTTAACCCTAAACATTGGCAGTTGGAATCCACCAGCTTTTACTTGGAAACACTATGGGGTAGTTCTACACAGTCCTATTGGGTCACGATGAGTTGGAATGTTTAGATTTTAAACAAATTTAATTCTTCAATTGTTTTTACCAAAAATGTTAAAATATTTCAAGTGAAAGCCTGTAAAAAATATTAAAACAATGTAAAATAGTCTTTTGTAGCCTTCATATTCTCTTTGGTAAATCCTGAAATCCAATAAGAAATAACTGAACAAAATTATAGAAATAAATATATCATTTAAGCCAATAATCCACAAATCCTTAAAATGAGACAAAAACTTACAGAGGGATTTTTTTTTTTTAATTTTGGCATTGGAACACTGATTTTATCAGGCATTTGCTAATAATTATTAAAATTAGTAGCAAAGAATGCAACTGTATCATGAAGAATTCTAAATATATTTCAAACTGGGTTAACTTCTTACAAATAATATTATTGTGCTTCAATTACGAATTTGGCACTAAGATAAATAATTTGAACAAAATACTGAATTCCCAAACTATTCTATATCTCCATGACTTTAAACTACTGAAGCTATATTTACATGCTTATAGACCATACTTTGTAATTTACTAAAATTCAAGGTGGTAAAATAGCAGAAGAATCATTGATAATCATGAGGGAATGTATGACCACTAAATTGATAAATTTAAATTGCGGTTTAGATCAATTTTTTAAAAAGACAGACACTAAAATTAAGATAAATAAAGGGTTACTTTTATTAAATGATGCAGAAGTAAAGAAGTGCTGTCAGTTTATTCAGTGTGTCAACCAACCAACCATAACAGTTTCTATTAGCCCCAGGTGCTTCCACCTATGAACCTCATGTAATGGGTATCTTGCAAACTTACACTCTTTGAGACTTCATCAGAGTAAAGCCAAGAACTGGTGCACTTTTTACAAACAAAAGAGAAAACATGTGGTTCAATCACAGTTTTCCCCCACTTCAAAAGGATCCACCTTTGCCAAAATGACAACTTTCCAGAACAAATTCTTTTTTATTTCCCCAAAAGACTTCCTCAAAAGTTCTAAAAAAAGCAGACTACTACCTTTTTTAAATAGAAGTCCTTGGTATCTCCTCTTCAGTGCCAGGCTTCCTTACTACAGCAAATTGGTTTATTCCTGAATAAAATCATTGTTAACGTTTTTGTAACTCAACTCCAGAATCTGTCATTTAACAAGGGACAAAATCAGCCATATCTTCCAGGTTAAATGGAGGTGCAAATTGCTAAACTACAAGTTAAATTCTAAAGGCAGTTAGAAGTTATCTTCCAACTGGTTGGTATCTCAATCACTTGCAAATAAGGCCAGTTATATAATACAGTTATAGACTGAGTTTGAGTCTTCATACCCTGACATTCAGGGCATATCTCTCTGTTTAATAGTCTTAATTACTTTTGGCCCTGATATATGGAAAAGTTTGTATGAATCATTGACCAAAAAAGGAATATTTTGAGGAGGTAGGGCAAAGACGGCTGACTGGGTAGAAGCTACCTCGGATCCCTCTTGCAACAAAGACTCAGAAAAACAAGTGAATCGATCACATACATGACAATCTACAAAACCTGACCATCAAACACAGATCTAAAGAGTTGACTTGAGTGACAGAGACTGAGAACGAACAACCACAGGGAAGCAGCGACTGTTTGCAGAAACTGGAGCCAGCATCCCAGTCAGGAAACCTTGATGCCGGGCTTTGGACTGGGCGCAGAGGAGCTGAGCAGGGCATTCTGAGATGAAGCAAACACAGGGCGCAGCCCTAGTCCCAAGAAGTGACCTCAGGGGAAGCCCAGCCAGTGCACGCAAGCAGCACAGCATTGTGGCTGACAGGAGGAGAAGTCACCGGGAGGCAGCGACTGGTTTTGGAGTCTGGAGTGCGGTGTCCCAGCTGGGGAACCTTGGCACTGGGCTTTGGACTGGGAGCAGAGGAATAACCACGGCTTCTGAGACAGTACAAGCACTAGACGCGGGTCTGACCCTCGGTGGCAATCTCTACCCAGCTAGCGTACACAGTCAACACGCCCCTCAGGAACCTCAGATAAAACAGTCATCCCAAGCAAGATAAGTAACTTTGTCTATATTCCGGGGTGCTACTCTCTCCTATTTATCTGAACCCTCCCCTCCCCTTCCCAGGTGGCTTCATTAACATTGGAATTTCCTGAGCCAGAGAGTGAAGTGCACTGCAGTTTTTCTTTCTTTTTTTTTTTTTTTTTTTTTTTGTGTGTGTGTTTTCCTAACCCATTATCCTGGCCTGAGAGAAGCAGCTACAAAAAACCCAGGGACCAAAAATTCTTCCCTAATTGGACTAAAAACACAGAACCAGCTCCAACCAAACATATGTGATCCACAGTCTTGGGCTTTCATCCCTACCAATTTGTAGAGGTACTTGCATTGGGGGCCTAAGGTACAGCTGCAGAGCCCACCCACCAAAGTGCTTTAGGAATAGAGACACACCTACCTCACTGGCACTTGACCAAAGCCTGTCAGCATCCTGCCCCCCCTGGAGTGTGAAACCCTGCAGCTACTAGAATCTGGTGCACACAACTATCACCACTACTTCTCTAGGCGGATAGGTGACAGTCTGCACCACACACTTGATGACCCAAAATCAGATTCTACTCAAGAGTAGCGAATGGACTCTTAGGTTTATATATCTGGTAACAGCCCAAACCAGCTGGTAATAGGACATAAGTGATTCAAGGGCTACAACAATCAAGACAGCACAATCTAGTAGCCTTTCTATGTATATTGAAAGAAAACAAAATAAGATAAGACTCAGTGAGCAAATATAGAATAAATCACTACAATATCTTAGAGATGGCTTGGAGACAGCAGTCAATATCAAACGACATGAAGAAGCAGACCATGATTGCTTCTACAACTCCCCAAACTAAATAATCAAAATCTTTCCCAAATAAAGACACAATCCTGGAATTGCCAGATGCAGAATATAAAAAACTAATTTACAGAATGCTTCAAGACATCAGGGATGACTTCAGAAATGAAATAAGGCAATCTACAGAAAAAGCCAAGGAACACACTGACAAAGCAGTTGAAGAACTCAAAAATATTATTCAAGAACATAGTGGAGAAATTAATAAGTTGCAAAAATCCATAGAAAGACAGCTTTCAGAAATCCAAAAGATTAACAGTAAAATTACAGAATTAGACAACTCAATAGGAAGTCCGAGGAGCAGACTCGAGCAATTGGAATGCAGAGTGAGGGATATGGAGGACAAGGGAAGTGACACCAATACAGCTGAAAAAAAAATCAGATAAAAGAATTAAAAAAAAAATGAAGACACCCTAAGAATCATGTGGAACTCTAGCAGGAAGAATAACTTGCACGTGATTGGAGTCCCAGAACAGGGAGGGATAACAGAAAGTACAGAGAGAATAGTTGAAGATCTGTTGGCAGAAAACTTCCCTGACATCATGAAAGATGAAAGGATGTCTATCCAAGATGCTCATCGAACCTCATTTAAGATTGATCCAAAAAGATAATCACCAAGACATATTATCATCAAACTTGCCAAAACCAAAGATAAAGAGAAAATTTTAAAAGCAGCCAGGGATAAAAGAAAGGTCTCCTACAATGGAGAATCAATAAAAATAAGTTCAGACTACTCAGCAGAAACCATGCAGTCAAGAAGGCAATGGGATGACATATACAGAGCACTGAAGGAAAAAAAACTGCCAGCCAAGGATCATATATCCAGCAAAACTCTCTCTGAAATATGAAGGCGAAATTAAGACATTTATAGATAAACACAAGCTTAGAGAATTCACAAAAACCAAACCAAAGCTACAAGAAATACTAAAGGAAATTGTTTGGTCAGAAAACCAATAATATCAGATACCAGCACAACACAAGGTCCCAGAACAGAACATCCTGATATCAACTCAAATAGGGAAATCACAAAAACAAATTAAGATTAATTTTATGAAGAAAAAAACACTCAAAAGAGGGAATCATTGAAGTCAATATGTAAAAGATCACAATAATCAAAAAGAGGGACTAAATACAGGTGGCATTGAACTGCCATATGGAGAGGGAAACAAGGCGATATAGGACAATACAAGTTAGGTTTTTACTTAGAAAAATAGGGGTAAATATTAAGGTAACCACAAAGAGGTATAACAACTCCATAACTCAAAATAAAAACCAAGAAAAACATAACGGCTCAGCAAACATAAAGTCAAATACTATGAAAATGAGGAACACACAATTTACAAAGAAAAATGTCTCAGCACAAAAAAGTAAGTGGAAAAATGAAATTGTCAACAACATACATAAAAAGGCATCAAAATGACAGCACTAAACACATACTTATCTATAATTACACTGAATGTAAATGGACTAAATGCACCAATAAAGAGACAGAGAGTCTCAGACTGGATAAAGAAACACGATCCATCTATATGCTGCCTACAAGAGACACATCTTAGACTTAGAGACACAAACAAACTGAAACTCAAAGGATGGAAAAAAATATATTAAGCAAACAACAAGTAAGAAGAGCAGGAGTAGCAATTTTCATTTCTGACAAAATAGACTTTAAAGTTAAATGCACCACAAAGGATAAAGAAGGACACTACATAATGATTAAAGGGACAATTGACCAGGAAGATAGAATCATATTAAATATTTATGCACCCAATGACAGGGTTGCAAGATACATAAAACAAACTTTAACAGAACTGAAAAGTGAGATAGACACCTCCACAATTATACTCGGAGACTTCAACACACCACTTTCGGAGGACAGGACTGCAAGTAAGAAGCTCAATAGAGACATGGAAGACCTAATTGCTACAATCAACCAACTAGACCTCATTGACTTATAGAGAACACTCCACCCAACTGCTGCAAAGTATACTTTTTTCTAGCGCACATGGAACATTCTCTAGAATAGACCACATATTAGGTCATAAAACAAACCTTTGCAGAATCCAAAACATCAAAATATTACAAAGCGTCTTCTCAGACCACAAGGCCATAAAAGTGGAAATCAATAACAGAAAAATTAGGGAAAAGAAATCAAATACTTGGAAAATGAACAATACCCTCCTGAAAAAAGACTGGGTTATAGAAGACATTAAGGAGGGAATAAAGAAATTCACAGAATGCAACGAGAATGAAAATACTTCCTATCAAAACCTCTGGGACACAGCAAAAGCAGTGCTCAGAGGTCAATTTACTTTGATAAATGCACACATACAAAAAGAAGAAAGAGCCAAAATCAGAGAACTGCCCTTACAACTTGAACAAATAGAAAGTGAGCAACAAAAGAATCCATCAGGCACCAGAAGAAAACAAATAATAAAAATTAGAGCTGAACTAAATGAATTAGAGAACAGAAAAACAATTGAAAGAATTAACAAAGCCAAAAGCTGGTTCTTTGAAAAAAATTAACAAAATTGATAAACCATTGGCCAGACCGACTAAAGAAATACAGGAAAGGAAACAAACAACCCGAATAAGAAACGAGAAGGGCCACATCACAACAGACCCAACTGAAATTAGAAGAATCATTTCAGATTATTACAAAAAATTGTACTCTAACAAATTTGCAAACCTAGAAGTAATATTTTGTAGTTCAAAACTCTTACGACATGTCCCATAGGTTGTCTAAGTATAAAAACACAGGTCTATGGCAGTTGTTAACTCTATGGAGCAGTTCTTTTCTGTCCTGTAAGGTTGCTATCAGAATTGACTGGATGGCAATGGGTTTGTTTTGTTTTCATGGTAATTATCAAGAAGCCATGGTGATGCAATGGTTGAGGGGTCGACTGCTAACTGAATGGCTGGCAGTTCAAACCCAACCAGCTGTTCTGCAGGAGAAACACCTAGTGATCTACTTCAGTAAATATTATTCTTGTGGACCGTCAAGTCGATTCCTACTCACAGTGACACTGTGGGACAGACTAGAGTTGCACAATAGGGTTGCTAACGGTATAATCTTTACAGAGCAGACTGCCACATCTTCTTCCCATGGAGTGGCTGATGGGTTCAAACTACCAACTTCTTGGTTAACAGCAAGCGCTTAACCACTGTGCCACCAGGGCTCCTCCTACAATGATTAAACCAAAAAATTACCAAACCTATTGTCGTCAAGTGGATTCCAATTCATAGCAACGCTATAGGACAAAGTAGAACGCCCCATAGGGTTTCTGTCATAGATTGAATTATGCCCCCCCAAAATATGTGTCAACTTGGTTAGACCATGATTCCCAGTATTATGTGATTGTCCACCATTTTGTCATTTGAAGAGATTTTCCTCTGTGTTGTAAATCCCATCACTATGGTGTTAATAAAATGGATTAGCAGCAGTTTTACTGATGAGATCTACAAGATTAGATATTGTCCTAAGCCAATGTCTTTTGAGATATAAAAGAGAGAAGCAAGTAGAGAGACATGGGGACCTCATACCACCAAGAAAGCAGTGCCAGGAGCAGAGCACATCCTTTGGACCTAGATCTTCAACGACGAGATGCTCCCAGACCAAGGGAAGACTGATGATGAAGACCTTCCTCCAGAGCCAACAGAGAGAGGCCTTCCCTTGGAGCTGGCACCTTGAATTCAGACTTCTAGTCTACTGGACTGTGAGAGAATAAGCTCTTTGTTAAAGACATCCATTTGTGGTATTTCTCTTATAGCAGCACTAGATGACCAAGACAGTTTCCAAGGATTCAGACTCACCAACATTTGGTTAGCAGCTGAGCTCTTAATCTGAGCCACCAGGCTCCCCTATAAAGAGTGTAGCCTAGGAAACCCTATGAGGAAGTTCCACTCTGCCATATGGACTTACTATGAGTTGAAATCAACTTTATGGCATGTAGAAATAATAACAATAAAATGGCAGTTATTGTACTCCTCTCAAAAGTGGAAGCAATCCTCCAACCATTTTAAAAGAAAATAACGTAATTCATCTTCAAATTATGGTTCATGGCCTTTTTAACTACATCTCTTCTCCTGTGACCATGACATCTAACACCCTAGCCTCCACATACCGCTGCCACAGTCTCAAAATAAAAAGAGGATTTTAAATAATTTCTACTTTTTTATGGTACAGTTTTCCAAAATTGTCATCTATTTGAATTATAAAATCAACTTGGTTCTGTAAAAGTCTTTAAAATCTTTAGAAATGTCTGATTTTCTGATAAACGTAATGAACATATTCGAATTCTGCATAATGGTTTACCCTGGTTTACTTAGCTGATATTCATTATACAACCAAGTAAAATTATTTAAGTGACTACCTCCTTTGAGACTGGTTTGTGATCATCTCCAGCTCACACTGACAGAGTTCTGGTTTCTGCAGGGACGAACAGTCAGGTAGTTAATAGAGACGGCAACAGAGCAACGGTCGCAATCCCAGCCTCAGAACAGAGTGAGCATTTTGTTCTGTGATGCAGACTGTACTTAAGACCACTTTTGGTATACCCTGTTGAATCATCTATAAAATTCTTGCCAGAGCTGAGTTAAGGTTAAAAGGTGCATGTGCACGAGAGAGAGGAATAAGAGTTTGAGAAAAAGAACAGGAAAAAAAAAAAGAAGGAAAAATGGGAATAGAAGCTCTGAGGATGAGACCTCAGAACAATCATACTTGACATTACTTGATAATTGACTTTTTCTTACATGGGATTTTTCTAATTACAATGACTGTTAAACTGATAACTTGACCTAGATATAATAGTTTATTTCTGTGAAGCATTAAATGTACAAATCTTTATTTCATCTTGCAACTACTTATATAACCAAAAACATAAAAGTGCAAAAAAAGTATATACCTTATTCCAAATATAAAACAGAACTAATAAAAATTATCAAGATTCCTTATTCAAATAGAGGAATTTGAAGAATGCTAGGTGTTAAAACGATTGTCTTATTATTTATTTATTTTCTTTAATCTATTTTATATCTCTCTTTTGAGATATAAAAGAGAGAAATGAGCAAAGAGACATTAGGGACCTCATACCACTAAGAAAGCAGCGCTGGGAGCAGAGCCTACACTTTGGACTTGAGGTTTCTGCGCTGAGATGTTTCCAGACCAACGGAAGATGGATGACAAGGACCTTCCTCCAGAGCCAACAGAGAGACTTCTTCTCCTGGAGCTGGCACCCTGAATTCAAACTTCTAGTCTACTGGACTATGAGATAATAAACTTCTCTTTTTTAAAGCCATCCACTTATGTTATTTCTGTGATAGCAGCACTAGATGACCCAGACAGTTTCCAAGGAGCAGATGATGGGTTCAAACTCCTGACCTTTTTGTTAGTAGCTGAGGTCTTAATCACTGAGCCACCAGGGCTCCCCTATAAAGATTATAGACTAGGAAACCCTATGGGGAAGTTCTACTCTGCCATATGTAGTTACTATGAGTTGAAATCAATTTTATGGCATGTACACATAATAGGGAGATTTGCCTTCTCCATAACCTGAGAATATCTCCGTTACATTTTTACTCCCTCACAATTTAAAATGTTGACATGCATTATATTCTTCAAGACAATTGCCGTTATTACAACTAAACACTTTCTCCCCTTTTAGATTTAGGATTTACATTTATCCCAGCACAGTGGCAAGTCTCTTCTGAAGTTTGCAAGATATTGGTGACCCATTTTGGAAATCAGATCCTGTCAGTTCATCACAATGTATTATCAGTGTATTCATCAAAACTCTACACTGTCTCCTACTTCCTAAAAAGGATAATTATTTCATAATAATTACAGCATTACTGAAAAAATCTAAAGAACAGATGTCTGAAACTAGACTTTAAAATTCACCCATTGTTAAAAAAAAAACAGTAAAAGTGTGTGTGTATGTTTGTGTGTGTGTGTGAAGTAAAATGTGGTGAGTCCTAATGAACTCATTCAAAAAGAAAATGAGTTAAGTGAGAAAAAAATAAATTATAAGGTTGGAAACGAGTTCAGTTTTAAGACTTAAATTAGCCTATTTAATTAAGATGAAATTTGTGAATATTTGCATTTCTAATGATACTGAAGAAAATGATGATAAAGGTAATAATTATTAGACTAATGATTAATAACATTTGTTGATTGATTACTGGATACTAGACACCCTTTGGGATCTTAGTTTCATAGTGCTGCTATAACAGAAAATACTATAAGTGGGTTGCTTTAACAAAAAGAAATTTACTTTTTATACTTTCGAATGCTGGAAGTCAGAATTCAGAGTACTGGCTCTAGTGGAAGGCTCTCTCTGCCACTCTGGGAGAAAATCCTTGTCAGCTTCTCTAGAGTTTTCCACATTCCCTGGAGATCTCTGTGGTCCTTGGGTACTAGCCAAAATGTTGCTAGTTGGAACCTAGCCAGAGGCACCTTAGAAGGCAAGCCTGGCAATCTAATTCTGAAAGGGCACGGCCTTGAAAACCCTATGGAGCAGTTCTTCTCTGCACACATGGAATCAAAATGCTATGACGGGAATTTACTCCATGGCAGCTGACAACAACACATTTGTGCTTGCTTGCCTCTTTTTATACCTCAAAAGTAATTAGGCTTAAGGTACACCCTACACTGTGGCCTAATTAGCATAACAAAGAAAGTCTTTTTCCCAAACAGAATTGCGCTCACAGATGTATGGGTTAGCACACCAACATATTTTTTTTTGGGGGGGGGGTGATAATTCGATCCATAAGAGGGTCCTTTGTGTATGTTCAGTTGTTTGAGTTCACATCATTCCTGCTGGTTGGATACTATCTTTTCATCATCCCGCAGATGAAGAATTTAAGAAACAGAGAGGTTGGGTGGTTTTTCTAAGATTGTACAACTCTTGAGTGACACAGCTAATTTCTCCAAACAAAATGCATCAGAGTAAAGGTTTGTCTTAGAGTTTGGGGCCAATGGCTTGCTAATAGAAGTTATGTTATACCTCAAATACACTTTTAACAGTAGGATTGTATTTAATAGAGATAATATTACTGTAAAATTGTGAAGATATGCATAATAATAAAATGTTCAGCAAATATTTCGGATTGAATGGCAGCCTCCCCAAAAATATATGTCCTAACTTCCAGAAACTGTGAATGTGTTGTCATTTAGGGCGGGGGGGGGGGAGTATCTTTGCAGATATAATTAAGTAATAGATCTCAAGATGGGATAATTTTGAATATCCAGTGGGTGTTAACCCAATGACAAGTGTCCCTATAAGAGAAAGAAAGAGGTAGATTTGAGGGACACAAGGAAAAGGCCATATCAAGATGAAGGTAGAGACAGAGTGATGCAGCCCCAAGTAAAGGAAGGCCTGGAGCAACCAGAAGCTGCAAGAGGCAAGGGAAGATTCTCCCCAAGAGCCTTTAAAGAGAGAACGACCCTGATAAAAACTTGATTTTAGCTCGCTTGCCTCCAGAACTATGAAAAAATAATCTTTTGTTGTTTTAAGCCATCGAGTATGTGATGAATTTTTTATAGTAGCCCTAAGAAACTAATCGAGAAAGGAATGCACAATACATCTATGTGGTTGTTGTTGTTGTTAGGTACTGTCCAGGTGTTTCTGATTCATAGCGACCCTATATACAACAGAAGGAAACAATGCCAGTTCTTGCACCATCCTCATAATCCTCTCTATGTTTGAGCCCATTGTTGCAGCCACTGTATCAAACCATCACCTTGAGGGCCTTTCTCTTTTTTACTGACCATCTACCTTACCAAGCGTGATGTCCTTCTCCAAGGAATTGTCCCAAGGTACATGAGATGAAGTCTTGCTATTCTCGCTTCCAAGGAGCACTCTGGCTATACTTGCAAGACAGAATTGTTTATTCTTCTGGCAGTTACGGTATAGTCAATATTCTTCATCAACACTACAAGACAAAGGCATCAATTCTTTTTCATTCTTCCTTATTCATTGGCCAGCTTTCAGATGCATATGAGACGATGGAAAATACCATTGCTTGGGTCAGGCACATCTTAGTCCTCCAAGTGACATCTTTGCTTTTCAACACTTTCAAGAGGTCTCTTGCAGCAGATTTGCGCAATGTAATGTGACCTTTGGTTTCTTGACTGCTGCTTCCATGGGTGTTGATTGTGGATCCAAGTAAAATGCAATCCTTGACAACTTCAATTTTTTTCTTCTTTTATCCTGATATTGCTTATTGGTCCAGTTGTGAGGATTTTTGTTTTCTTTATGTTTCGGTGTAACACATACTGAAGGCTGCAGTCTCTGATCTTTATCAGCAAGTGCTTCCAGTCCTTTTCACTTTAAACACATTGTGTCATTTGGATAAAACAGGTTGTTAACAAGTCTTTGACCAATCCTTATGCCACATTCTTCTTCATATAGTCCAGCTTATCAGATTATTCGCTCCGCATAGAGAATGAATAAAGTATGGCGAATAGATACAACCCTGACACACAACTTTCTTGATTTTAAATCATGCAGTATCCCCTTGTTCTGTTCGAATGACTGCCTCTTGGTCTATGTACAGGTTCTTTACGAGCACAATCATGCATTCTGGAATTTTCATTCTTTGCACTGTTATCCGTAATTTATTATAATCCACACAGTTGAATGCCTGTGAAAAGTTAATAAGACACAGGTAAACATCTTTTTGTTTTTTTCTGCTTTCAGCCAAGATCCATCTGATATCGGCAATGATATCTCTTCTTCTGAATCTGACTTGAATTTCTATCAGTTCCCTGTCGATGTGATGCAGCAACTGTTTTTTAATTATCTTCAGCAAAATTTTATTTGCACGTGATATTAATGACATTGTTTGACAACTTCCACATGTATTGGATCACCTTTCCTTGGAATAGGTACAAATATGGGTCTTTTCCAGTCAGTTGCCTGGGTAGCTATCTTCCAAATTTCTTGGCCTAGACAAGTGAGCACATCCAGTGCTGCATTTGTTTGTTGAAACATCAACATCTTGATCATATTCTACCTCTTGAAATGCTTGAAAGTCAACCAATTCTTTTTAGTACAGTGAATTTTTTTATTCCCTCCATCTTCTTTTGATGCTCCACGTGTTGTTCAACAGTTTGTCCACGGAATCATTCCAAATTACAACTACATGTTCAAATTTTTTTAAGTTTTTTTAGTTTGAGGTATACCAAGTCTTTTGCTCCCTTTTGTTTTTCTAACTCTAGGTCTTTGCACATGTCATTGTAATACTTCATTTTGTCCTCTCATGGTGTCTTTTGAAATCTTCTGTTCAGGTCTTTTATTTCAACATTTCTTCCATTTGTTTTAACTACTCTATGTTCAAGAGCAAGTTTCAAGTCTCTTCAGAGATTCATTTTGCTTTCTTTGTTTGTTTTTCCTTCTTTCCTGCCTTTTTAATGACCTTTTGTTTTCTTCATGTATGATGTTGTTGGTGTCATCCTACCACTTGTCTGGTCTTCAGTCATTAGTGTTCAAAACATCAAATCTATTCTTGAGAGGGTCTCCAAATTCAGGTGGGATATACTCAAGGCTATATTTTGGTTCTCATGGACTTGTTTCAATTTTCATTACCTTCAACTTAAACATGAACATGAGGAATTGATTGTCAGTTCTACATTCAATCCCTGCCTTGCTCTGACTGATGATCTTGAACTTTTCCATAATGTCTTTCTACAGATGTAGTAGATTTGATTCCTGTGTTTTGCATTATGTGAAGTTCCCTTTGCCAGCTTTGGTCCCCTTTGCCTTCTTATCTTCCCTCCAGACGGGAGCTGTCCACATAGTCTTCTGTGTCTACTTGATCCAAGAAGCTCACTCTTTGCCAGTGTCATTTTCTATCTCATAGTCTGGTCCAATCCCTGTCTGAAGAGTTGTCTTTTGGAATGGTTACAGTCTTGGACTAACAGGAGGTCTGGGGATCATGACCTCCGGAGTCCTTCTAGTCTCAGTTAGGCCATTAAGTCTGGTCCTTTTACAAAAATTTGAGGTCTGCAACCGACTGCTCACGTGCTCCATCAGAGACTCTCTGTTTTGTTCCCTGTCAGGGCAGTCATCAGTTGTAGCCAGGCACCATCTAGTTTTTTTGGTCTCAGGCTGGTGTAGTTTCTGACTTATGTGGCCCTTTCTGTCTCTTGGGCTCATAATTACCTTGTGTCTTTGGTGTTCTTCATTCTCCTTTGCTCTAGGTGGGTTGAGACCAACTAATGCATCTTAGATGTCCACTTGCTAGGGTTTAAGACCCCAGCCATATTCTGATTAATAATGGATGATTTCAGCTGTTTCTTATCATTTTGAGTTGTGCTACATCAGGAAATGAAAGTCCCAAAAGCTTGACTCCATCCATATCATTAAATTCTACTCTACTTTGAGGAAGCAGCTCTTCCTCAGTCATATTTGGAGTGCCTTCCAACCTGAGGGGCTCACCTTCTGGCACCATATTGAATAATGTTCTGCTGCTATTTGTAAGGTTTTTACTGGCCAAATTTTTCTGAAGTGTACCTCCAGGTCCTTCTTCCTAGCCTGTCTTTGTCTGGAATCTCTGCTAAAACTGGTCCACCATGAGTGACCCTGCTGGTATTTGAAATACTGGTTGCATAGCTTCTAGAATTACGGCAGCACATAAGCCACTACAAGAAACTGACAGACATGTGATGAATATGTATACATATATGTCTTAGGCTGGGTTCTCTAGAGAAGCAAAATCATTAAAGGGTATAAATATATATAGAGATTTATATCAAGGAAACAGCTCATGCTATTGTAGAGGCTGGAATGTCCCAAGTCTGTGGATCAGGATAGAAGCTTCTCTCCATTCACTTAGCTGCAGGGACTTGGGAACCCAAGATGGGCAAGTCGAAGAGCAAGGCTCTTGCTCACAAGCTGTGAAGACAGACTAATTCCAAGATTGGCAGGGAAGGCTGCAAGGTTTCTCCTGATTCGTATAGTTGCAGGGGTTGGTGAACCCAAGATTGGCAGATTGGTGGGGAGGGGTCTAGCTCACAGGCTGTGAAGACAAATAAATTCCAAGATAAGCATATAAGCTGATAGCCCAAGCTTCAAGTAATGGAGGTCAGATGAACAAGAGTCAGCTGCAGGACTCAGAGTGAGCAAAAAGCCAGAACCAGGACATCTTATATTTGGATGCAGGCCACATACCCAAGGAAACTTCCCTTCAACTGATTGGCGACTCACAGCAGGTTCCATCATGGGAGTGATCCTATATAAACACTGAGAATCATGGCCCAGCCAAGTTGACACATAATCTTAACCATCACAATATATATAAAACCAAAAAAATCTGTAGCCATCAAGTTGATTCTGACTCATAATGATCCTATAGGACAGAACAGAGGTGCCCCATCAAGTTTCCAAGGAATGGCTGGTGGGTTTGAATTGCCAACCTATGGTTAACAGTGAACTCTTAATTGCTGTGCCACCAGGGCTCCATACACACACACACATACATATATATGTGTGTGTGTGTGTATAGAATTGTTGTTGTTATGTACCCTGGAGTTGATTCAAACTCATAACAACCCTGCAGGACAGAATAGAATTGCCCCATAGGGCTTCCTAGGTTGTAGTCTTCACAGGAGCTGATTCCTGGGTCTTTTTCCCAGAGTGTCGTTGGTAGTTTTGAACCTTCTTCCTTTGAGTTAGCAGCCAAACACTTAACCTTTGCACCACCAGGGCTCCTGAATAGTTTAGCATTTCTCTGAAGACAGACGATGTTGGTATCATTTTGTGCTCATTTTCCATTTGTATATCTTCCTTTGTAAACTGGATGTTCTGATCATTTGCCCATTTTGATTTTTTTTGATTCTTTGTCTTCCTATTATTTTTCATATCAGTTATTTGTTAAATATATATTTTGCAATAAGTTCCAGCAATCTGCTCTTGCATTTAAAGTTTATTATTTGTGTTTTTGGGAGTATAATATTTTTAGATTTGAAGGAATCCAGTTTATCATTTTTTTTATGCCTTCAAGATTTTGTGTCTTATTTAATAAGTTATTGCCTAACTAGGAATCATGAACATCTTAATTCTTACATTAGGTTCATTTCACCAATTCTCTCTTCAGTTATACGTCATCTATTGTTAAAGTCATTCACTCAGTTCTTAATTTCATCACTTGTATTTTATACTCTGAAATTCTCTGCTACAATTGCCTATTGCTTCATTTGATTTTTTTTATAATATTAGCCATACTAATTTTAATTTTCAAGTCTGATAACTTAGATATATGGTGTTCCTATGCATCTATTCTTTTGTGCTATTCTTTTCCCTTCTTAAAAATTTACTCTTATCTTTCATGCTCTCTTTTAAAATATGAAATGCCAGGCAAGATGAATGAACAAGCTTTAAATAATTTTAAGCTAAGGATAGTGTTAATTTTATCAAATAGATTTGCTTTCACTACTGAAAGGCAGCTAGAATACAGGCAGTTGTTCTTAGTGGACTCACATGTTGAGAAGACATGAAAGTGAATTTTAATCACTGTGAATTATTCTATTTCCAATTCTTCTTTGCTCTTAGGGTATGGATCTTAAGATCCAGTCCAAAACCTTGGAGCTTTTATTAAAGGTCCTCTCCTTTGATATACTCTGAATTCCAAATTTGAATCCTTCAGTGCTTTTTCTTCTAGAACTGAGAATTGCCTTGAGGGGAATAGCAGCCTCACATGCTATATTCAGTTCTCTTGACTTTTCTCTTTTTCCACACACTGGCCTTGCAATTTCTTACGCCATTGTGCTTTCTAAAACCTTAAAAAATGAAAATTTCTGTGATCTGTATAGCTTTTCTAATTGTTCAACATGGAAAAATTCATCTGAAAAAAAAATTTCTACCCATCCTTTGCTATAAGCTTAACTTCCTTTTATTTAGTCTTATTTGTAGTCTATTATCCAGAATAGTAACTAAATTGATTATTGGCCTTATGATCAAGGTTTTAAATTTTCTATATTGTTTAGTTTATTATGAACAATGAGGAGGTGATATACAACATACCATTAACTAAAGTGCAGTTAAATAAAAGTGATTTGTTTCACGTTTGCTTTAATTAAAACTCTTTAAAGAGGCTGATATTTCTAATTAATAGTTCTTTTTAAACAAAGGTCTTGTAAGTTGTGTTTTTCCATTTCCTAACTATCTCATAGGGTTGTTATCATGATTAATTGTGAAATGTGCTTCTCAGGGAAAGTGAAACATCATATAAACTCTAAAAATGATAGGTATGAGCATACTTACATTATTATCACTACATAATACCTTTAAAAAAACCAAACCCACTGCAGTAGAGTCGATTCCGACTCATAGCGACCCTATAGGACAGAGTAGAACTGCCCCATAGAGTTTCCAAGGAGCACCTGGTGGATTTGAATTGCTGACCTCTTGGTTAGTAGCTGTAGCACTTAACCACTATGCCACCAGGGTTTCCAATACCTTTAAAGATAGTGGAAAACGCCTATCAAGAATAGAATTTGTTTGCAGTTTGCATTGAGTATTTCACTGAAATCCGTAATTATGGCAAAATGGAAGTGATTACAGCTTCATTGCAGTAGTGGATCATAATTATCTGAGACAGTCTTGGTAGGTTGCTATCCTTCATTGAATTAAGAGAGAACCCCATGAAAATTAGAAGTGAACAGTATTGACTATTATATATGTATATTTTTTCACATCCTCTGATATATTCTATAACACTGAAAGAACTTGGCACCCACAGCAGAATACAGGATGTAGGATGTGTCAGATACCATTAGAGGAGCAAGAAGCCCTAGCTAGAGACAAGCTTTTGTTGTCATATAAAAATGTTGAACAATAAATTATTCCTATTAGTTATGATAATAAACATTCCTAATCTAGGGAAGTACTGCTTTTTTCCATGCTCATGATAAAATATGACCAAAGGAACTGGTTTTAAATTTTATAAATTAGTGATAATTCAATTCAGTAACTATACTTTCAGAAGTCAGTTAATAAGCAAGAGAAATACCGTTAAACATATTTCTAAAGGTAAAAGTCAGACATTCCTAAACACTTTCATATCCACCAGTCCTTGAACTTCATGCTTCTTCAAAGCTACATAAGATCTGCACTTTCTGCTTTGCACAGCTCTCCCTTCATAAGCAAGTAACACATCCCCCACCACCCCTGGGGGTCTTTCACTGAATGGTTTTGAAGAATTTTTTGTTGCCATATTCCATGGGGGTCTCAGACAAAAATCTGTCCATGAACCCTTTTTTGTCCAACATAACCATTCATTCAGATCTACTTCTAGATGAATCTCTCAACAGCAATTTTATTTGTGACTAGTTTCATTGAGATTTTGTTTCTGAAATTATTTTTTTATCCTAGTATTATAAGCACATAGTTATTTGCATACATTAATTAAATCTTTGCATTAGAAGAGCACTATTTGTATACACTCTCGAGGTTAGTCTTTCCTTCTTTAAACTTGCTTTTTTAAAAATAAACAATTTATTATAGAATAGTTTTAGAATTACAGAAAAATTGTGAAGACAGTATGAAAAGTTCCCATATAACCCACATTCAGTTTTAGCTATTATTAAAAACTTACAGTAGTATGGTACATTTGTTACAAGTAATGAAATTATATTACTATATTAAGGTCCATAATGCATTCATACTCCCTTAGTTTTTACTTAATATCCTTTTTCTGTTCCAGAATCTCATCCAGGGTTCCAAATTACATTTAGTTATAATGCGTCCTTAGGCCACTCTTGGTTGTGACAGTTGACACTCACTTTTGTTTGTCTCTTTGTACAAAATCTCATTTCATGTATTTGCTTAGCATTCAATGTCTCTGTGTAATGGGTGAGGCAAGACTCCATCAAGAGTGCGTGAAAGCATAGGCATTAAAAGCTCCAATCCGAGACAGTTCAAAAGACTAATACTTCCAGGCTATTCATCTGTTGATTAATTTATATAAAGGCTGAAATCTTCAGAATGTTCTCTGACTTGTTAAATCACACAAAAAATGGTCACTTTTTTTAGTCTGTGTTCTGAGGTCAATAACAGTTGATGTTAATTGTATAGGATGCCCTTACCTCTGCTTGGTTAGGAAATGGAGAACCCATTCATAAGCTTGCATTTCAGAACTGCAGTGGTTTCCTTCCTGTGTGTCATGGCTTCATCTACATGAAAGTTGCAATCTCCTTCATGCAGAAACACTTCTTCCTATATACACTCTCATTAAAATCCTAAGTACTCCACTAAACTTGATATAAATGGGAAAATTTCACTAAAAACTTTCAGCCTGACAAACTCAACAACTTCGACATGTCAAAAACAATACTTTTAAAAACAACTCTAGAAAAAGATCGGTAGTCAAATAACAATCATTAATTTTTTTAACAATCATTAGTCAGCTTTATTTGATTTGTATTTGGAAGCCATAAAATCAAAGGTACTCCCACTTGAAGACTCTCCAGTGATATCCTTTTTTTAAAGACACTCTAAGAAATGCCAAAGAAAAGAAATCATTCTCACTCAAGCATTTTGAAACCTACCATTGTTGATCTCCGCCTCTCCCTTTCTTTTGTCTTAACTCTAACATCCAGTTAAAGGTTTAGTTTTTCTTCTGTCTCTCTGTAAATGAGTTACTCTTTATGTCATTTTTTTCCTTCCTAAGGAAAAGAACAATCTTATGGCTCACAGGCTATTTAGATGCTGGACCTGGTGTTCAATGTATAAAAGTTGAATTTAAACCTTGGTTCTAGAGCTAAGTAGAGGCCAATAATTAAAGATTTTCTTAAATCTCAGGAAGACAGACAAATATTTGATTCCAAATTAAGGATTTTGTTCAATACTTATTTAATGAAATAGTTCACTCAAGTGTTACCACCTTAGATGGAAAAGTTGTGAAAGGCAGCAGAGTGCAAAAACCAAGAAAAGACTTAAATAACATAAAAGAAAAAAAAATTTTTTTTTTTTTTTAGCTGCTCATAATTCAAATAAATGCCCTTAGAAAGTAGTACATTTACTATATAAGGCTATCTCAGATTTTTTTCCATTAAGAATAGACTGGACAGAGATGCTGAGTAGTAAATGAAATAAGGATGAATCAATAATTGACTTTAAAAAAAGACCAGAAAATTTTCAAACAATATTCTGAGCTAAACTCAACAGCTGAAAGAAAATGGAAATTTCTCCACATGAGGACACAGTAAGCAGAACTGCCCCATACGGTTTCTGAGGAGTGGCTGGTGAATTTGAACTGCCAACCCTTTGGTTAGCAGCCAAGCTTTTAACCACTACATCACCAGGGCTCCCAAAGTGTAATGAAAATCAAAACAAAATTTTGGTCACCAGAAAAAAATAACTGGTTCTCATAAAAAGTAATATAGAGTGGTTCTCTTTTCTCTAGGAATTGTGAGCTTATGGATAAGGATCCATTACAACATGTAAAAAAAAAAAAAAAAAAAAGACCCTTTAGAGGAATCCTGACAGACATTTACTAAGAAAGAAGGGCACTGTTAAAAGCAAACCAAATCATGCTGCTCTGAGAACTTTAATATGCAAAAACTTACTGTTCTTTGCCTCAAATTCCCAAGATAATTACCTATAAATATAATTGGATAACCGAATGGCTTTCTATATCTGTCGTCAATCCTTCCAGCAATGAACATCAGATTCCCTGGATTTTATAGAGGATTTCATTTTACTGGATTATAAGGTTTCGCTGGATCGTTACAAGGTTTTGCCCCCTAACTTATCGTTCCTAATCACCTTCTCAGCAGATAAGTTGGGATCATGTGTCTGAGGTTCTGATTAATGAAATGAGGACAGAAGTGGATGTCACCACTTCCAAGCCTGGTCATGAATCCCAGTGTATGACCGATCATGTTCTTATTTCTCCTTTGCTTGAGGTGGGCATTCCATGTGTCAAGGATGGAGGCATTAGAAGGAGGGAGTCTGGATCCTTTGACAACATTTAGATGAGAAACACCTGTTCTCATCTGTTCTGTTAGGATGAAATAAAATATTTCCTTTTTTTAAAAAAAATTTATCTCCACCTATAGGTGATGGAGGGGCCCTGGTGGTGCAGTGGTTAAGCATTCACTGGCTAACTGAAAGGTTAGTAGTCTGAACCCATCAGCTGCTCCATGGGAGAAAGATGTGGCAGTCAGCTTCCATACCAATTTACAGCTTTGAAAACCTGTTGAGGCAGTCCTACTCTGTCCTAAAGCACTGCTACTGAACAGCAATGGGTTTGGTTTGGTTTATAGGTGATGAACTTATCCTAGGGTCTATTTCCCAAAACTGTTGTTGTTAGGTGCTGTCAAGTAAATTCCACCCATTGTGACCTGTCTTAATTATCTAGTGCTGCTATAACAGAAATACCACAAGTGGGTGACCTTAACAAAGAGAAATTTATTCCCTCACAGTGTAGTAGGCTGTCCAAATTCAGGGCGTCGGCTCCAGGGGAAGGCTTTCTCTCTCTGCTGGCTCTGGAGGAAAGCCCTTGCAATCAATCTTTCCTTGCTCTGGGAGAATCTCAGCACAGGAACCTCAGGTCCAAAGAACACGTTCTGCTCCCAGTGCTGCTTTCTTCGTGATATGAAGTCCCCATGTCTCTCTGCTCCCTTCTTTTTTATATTTCAAAATAGATTGGCTTAACACACTATCTAATCTTGCAGATATCATCAATATAACTGCCACTAATCCATCTCGTTACATCATAGTGATAGGATTTACAATATATAGGGAAATCACATTAGATGACAAAATGGTGGACAGTCGCACAGTACTGGGAATCATAGCA
This sequence comes from Loxodonta africana, assembly GCF_030014295.1. Taxonomy (NCBI): domain Eukaryota; kingdom Metazoa; phylum Chordata; class Mammalia; order Proboscidea; family Elephantidae; genus Loxodonta; species Loxodonta africana. The sequence goes on along the minus strand of NC_087358.1, from coordinate 20,213,464 downwards.
TAGCCAAATGGATACACATATTTCTGGGGGAGGCAATGACACCATCCTACGTGACAGAGTAGAACTGACCCATAGGGTTTTCTAGGCCGTAATTTTTATGGGAGCAGATTGCCAAGTCTTTCTCCCATGGAATGAGTTCAAACTCCCAACCTTTCAGTTAGCAGCTTAGAATTTAAACATTGTGCCACTAGGACTTCTTCCCCATAGCTTACATCCTGGAAAATTCACAGGATAAAATAAACAGTAAATTTCCTAAATTCTGACTTACGGGGAAACAGGGCAAATTTCTGTACTTAAAACATTGCAAAACCATCTATTATATTTATTCTCCACAATAAATAGCCTTTGCTCCCATTTAAGCACATAGTTTAGTATTTTCTTACAATGCACAAAAATGGAATATGGTACAAGACTACAAGGAAGAGAAAGAATTTGAATGAGGCTTTGTCATGTAAGTGTGATTATGATATATACAGTGACCATATGAAGCCCTCGTGGTGCTGTGGTTGAGAGCTACAGCTGCTAACCAAAAGACTGGGAGTTCCAATCCACCAGCCACTCCTTGAAAACCCTATAAGGCAGTTTTACACTGACTATAGGATTGCCATGACTCGGAATCGGTGGCAATAGGTTTGATCTTGATTCTTTTGGCTTTACGTATTTCCTTCTTTCTACAGCCAAGTCACTATTTTTGTCCCTTTGTTTATTTCTGTGTTTGTCTTTGGTTAACTAGATCCATTTTGGACATTTCCCAAATTATCTGAGTTGGTACAGTTTTACAAATATTCATACATAAAGCCTTAATTTTTAAATTTTCTGTCAAAGCGAACTACTGTAAGTTCAGCCATGTTCATGTTATCATACAAATAAAGAATTTCAGTCCTCTTGCTCACCTACCAAATACATATTTTTAATAAATACTTAACCATGAAATTTTACTCTCTCAGAATACATGGTTTAGGTGAAGGTAGCCAGCATCTTGAGAAAAACATAATTATCTTCCAGATATGCCATTTATTCATTAACTCATTCACTACTGTATCTATTTTAGATATTTGATAAGTAGGATGTTAAATGTAAACAACATAGATTTTTGCAATATAACATATGGGTTTAAATGAATTTTGTGGTATTTGCAGAGGGCGTTGTGTGCTTCTCACTTCAAATCACTCATCCCCGTCCTCTGCTCTTTGGATTATATAACTAGAAGAGACTGAGAAGCTGTGCCAGATAATTCGTGGAAAATATTGCTTCATAAGCCAAGGGTTCTTGATTTTTTTTATGTTGCAAATTTTCGATCATCTTGCAGAAGATGGACATGATGAACTGTTACCGGGAGATAATCATACCTCTGTTCAATTTCCAAGAGTCATTTTATGAAATTTCCAAAAAAAAATGTGATGCAATTCAAAATATTGATATCATGCTCTTCATCATGAAAACATTTAAATTCTTCCTGATTTGTGATGTTTATATTATAGAAATAATAAAGCCCATTATTCAGAGAAAAAAAAGAAAAGTAGTGAATTAATGTCCTTGGTGTTAAACATCTTCAGCAAAAAAGACTAGTGACAAACCACTGAACCTCATCAGGAGACAGTGAACAAGTTGTGTCTAAAGAGCTTGACTTTGAACAGGATTTTCTTATTCTGTATCTCAAAAGATGTTAGGATGAAACAAAATATTTCATTTTTCTTTCTGTCTATGGATTTTTGACACCTAACAACTACAATAAGAGGACAGAAATGTTCGTCTAAAAGACTTAGAACAATGTCTGGCCTTTGATCGTGAGGTAGTAATTTTGTGTGGAATGAACAATGATAAAAATGAATTTTGGTGAATCGACTTCTTGTTGTTAGGTTCCATCAGATCAATACCAACTCATAGCTACCCCATGTACAATAGAATGAAACACTGCCTGGCCCCGAACCATCCTCACAATTGTTTTTATGCTTAAGCCCATTGTTGCAACCACTGTGTCAATCCATCTCATCGAAGGTCTTTCACTTTTTCCTTGACCTTCTACTTTACCAGGCATGATGTCCTTCTCCAGTGACCGATTCCTCCTGACAACATGTCCAAATTATGTGAGATGTAGTCTCGCCATTATTGCTTCTAAGGAACACCCTGTTTGAACTTCTTCCAAGACAGATTTGTTCATTCTTTTGGCAGTCCATGGTATATTGAATATCCTTCACCAACACGACCATTCGAAGGTGTCAATTCTTCAGTCTTCTTTATTCATCATCTAGCTTTCACATCCCTAGGAAACATCATGGCTTGGGTCAGGCGAACCTTAGTCTTCAGGGTGACACCTTTGCTTTTCAACACTTTAAAGAGGCCTTTTGCGGCAGATTTGCACAGTGTGATACATCATTTGATTTCTTGACTGCTGGTTCCATGGGCATTGTTTGTGGATCCAAGTAAAATGAAATCCTTGACAACTTCAATCTTTTCCCCATTTATCATGATGTTGCTCACTGGTCCATTTATGAGAATTATTTCCTTTATGTTGAATTGTAATCCACACTGAAGGCTGTGGTCTTTGATTTTCATCAATAAGTACTTCAAGTCCCATTCACTTTCAGCAAGCAAGGTTGTGTTATCTGCATAATGCAGGTTGTTAATGAGACTTCCTACAATCCTAATGTCCCATTCTTCTTCATATAATCCAGCTTCTCAGATTATTTGCACAGCATAGAGATTGAATAGGTATGGTGAAAGGATACAACCCCGACTCACACTTTTCCTGACTTTAAACCACACAGTATCCCCTTGTTCTCTCCAAACAACTGTCTATTGATCTATGTGTAGGTTACTCATGAGAAAAATTAATTGTTCTGGAATTCCCTTTCTCCACAATGTTATCCATAATTTGTTATGATCCACACTATCGAATGCTTTTGCATAGTCAATAGAACATACAACAGGTAAACATTGTTCCAGTATTCCCTGCTTTCAGCCAAGATACATCTGATATTAGCAATGATATTCCTGGTTTCCTGTCCTGTTCTGAATACAGCTTGAATTTCTGGCAGTTCCCTGTCAACATACTGCTGCAGCAGATTTTGAATGATCTTCAGCAAAATCTTACTTGCATGTAACATTAATGATGTTGTTAGATAATTTCCACATTCGGTGGGATCACCTTTCTTGAAAATATGCATAATTATAGCTCTCTTCCAGTCAGTTGGCCAGGTAGCTGTCTTCCAAATTTCTGGATATAGATGAGTGAGCACTTTCAGCACTGCATCTGTTTGTTGAAACATCTCAACAGATATTCCATCGATTCCTGGAGCCTTTTTTTTTGCCAGTGCATTTAGTGCAGCTAGGACTTTTTCCTTTAGCACCATCAGTTCCTGATTATATGCTACCTCTTGAAATGGTTGAACATCGAACAATTCTTTTTGGTGTAATTATTCTGTGTATTCCTTCTATCTTCTTTTAATGCTTCCTGAGACTTTTAATATTTACCCCATAGACTCCTTCACTATTGCAACTGGAGGTTTGAATTTTTCCTTCAGTTCTTTCAGCTTGAGAAATGCTGAGCATGGTCTTCCTCTTTGGTTTTACATCTCCAGGTCTTTGTACATGTCATTATAATACTTTACTTTGTCTTCTCGAGCCGCCCTTTGAAATCTTCTGTTTAACTTTTTTTCTTCATCATTTCTTCCTTTTGCTTTAGCTACTATTAGGATGATAACCAAAGGCAGTTTGAGTCTCCACTAACATCTGTTTTGGCCTTTTCTTTCTTTCCTGTCTTTTTAGTGACCTCTTACTTTCTTCATGTATGAAGTCCTTGATGTCATTCCACAACTTGTCTGTCTTTGGTCATTAGTGTTCAACTCGTCAAATCTATTCTTGAGATAGTCTCTAAATTCAGGTAGGATATACTCATGTTTGTACTTTTGCACTTGTAGGCTTACTGTAATTTTCTTCAGTTTCAACTTGAGCTTGCCTATGAGCAATTGATAGTCTGTTCCACAGTTGGCCCCTAGCTTTGTTCTGACTGGTGATATTGAGCTTTTCCTTTTTGTCTTCTCACAGATGTAGTTGATTTGATTCCTGTGTATTCCACCTGGCGAAGTCCACGTGTATAGTCACTGTTTATGTTGGTGAAAAAAGGTATTTGCAATAAGGAAGTCATTGGTCTTGCAAAATTCTATGATGTGATCTCCAGCATCATTTCTATAACCAAGGCTGTATTTCCAACCACCAATTCTTTTTTTCTAACTTTTGCATTCCAGTCTCCAGTAATTATCAATGCATCCTGATTACATGTTCAATTGATTTCAGATTGTAGAAGGTGGTAAAAATCTTGAATTTTTTTGTCTTTGGATTTAGTGGTTGGTGTGTAAATTTGAATAATAGTCATATTAACTGGTCTTCCTTGTAGGTTTATGGATATTATCCTATCACTGACGGCATTGTACTTTAGGATAGATCTTGAAAAGTTCTTTTTGACAATGAATGCAATGCCATTCCTCTTCAAGTTGTCATTCTTAGCATAGTAGACCATATGACTGTCCAATTCAAAATGGCCAGTACCAGTCCATTTCAGCTCAGTAATGCCAAGGGTATCAATGTTTATGTGTTCCACTTCATTTTTAATGACTTCCAATTTTCCTAGGTTTATACTTTGTACATTCGACATTCTGATTTTAATGGATGTTTGCAGATGTTTCTTCTCATTTTGAGTCGTGCCACATCAGCAAATGAAGGTCCTGAAAGCTTGACTCCATCCCCATCATTAAGGTTAACCCTACTTTGAGGAGACAGCTCTTCCCCAGTCTTTTGAGTGCCTTCCTACCTGAGGGGCTTACCTTTTGGAACTTTATCAGACAATGTTCCACTGCTATTCATAAGGTTTTCACTGTCTAAATCTTTTCAGAAGTAGACTGCCAGGTCCTTCTTCCTAAAAAAAAAAAAAGTCTTAATCTGGAAGTTCAGCTGAAACCTGTCCATCACAGGTGACTTTGCTGATATTTGAATACCAATGGCATAGCTTCCAGCATCACAGCAACACAAAAGCCCTCACAGTATGACAAACTGACACAACATGACTTAGAGGAAAACAGAGGCTTTTAAAAAATTCAACTAAAATTTAAGTATAAAGTTGCTTGTTTTTTATCTGAAACATTAGGGTTTTGAATTTGATAACCAATAAGACCCTTGTGAAGTACGAACTAATATTACTTGTACTTTTTTTTTTTTTTTTTAATTCTAAAGTAACAGAAAGACTGGAAACTTCTGTTTGGTACCAATTTACTTATGTCAGATCGTAGAGCAATAAAAAAATTTAAGTTACATATAAACCTTTCTATATTTAAATTTGTTTTGCATGTAATTCTTTTAAAACTACATACACGACTGGGTAAATTTTGAGACAGAAATTGTCTAATCCTAGAATCCAGTATTCTTACTCATTATTTTTTTGTAATGTAGCATCAGTTTAGGATGATAAACAAAGGCAAATACTTAAAAAATATATTATTTTAAGATACCAAAGGCATAGTAAAAATTATTTCAAGGCAAAACTCAAGTAGTTGTACTTTATCATATAGGTCTGAGGTCAGCAGTATTTTTCAGCAAAGGGCCAGGTGGTAAATATTTTAGATTTGGCTGGTCATAAAGCCTCAAATCTCATAAAGTCAACTAATAAAATTTGTCTTTGTAGGATGTCTTAGTGTTTTAGTGCTGCTATAACAGAATTACCATATGTGGGTGGCTTTAACAAACAGAAATTCATTTTCTCAAAGTTTAGGAGGGTTGAGTCAGGGCACCGGCTCTAGGGCAAGGCTTTCTCTCTCTGTGGGCTCTAGGGGAAGGTCCTTGTCTATTTTCAGCTTCTATTCCTCAGTTGTTTGGTGTTACGGAGTGAATTGTGTTCCCACAAAATGAGCATCAACCTGGGGAGGTCATGATTCCTACTATTGTGTGGTCATGTCATTATCTGATATGATTACTCTATGTGTTATAAATCCTAACCTCTATGAAGTTAATGAGGCAGGGTTAGAAGCAGTTATGTTAATGAGGCAGGATTCAATCTACAGTATTAGGTTATATATTGTGTCAGTTTCTTCTTAGATATAAAAGAGAGAAGGGAGCAAAGAGGAGAGGAAAATCATGCCACCAAGTAAGAAGCGCCAGGAGTAGAGTGTATCCTTTGGACTCAGAGTTCTTGTGCTGAGAAGCTCAGAGACCAGCGGAAGATCAATGGCAAGGACGCCTCCCCAGAACTGACAGAGAAAGAAAGACTTTTCTGGGAGTTGGTGACCTGAATTGAGAGTTCTAGCCTCCTAGACTATAAGAGAATAAATTTCTGTTTGTTAAAGCCATCCGCTTGTGGTAATCCTGTTATAGCAACATTAGATAGCTAAGAAAGGATTTGGTACCTGGAGTGGGGTGCTGCTCTAATAGGTAGCTACAATGTGGAAGTGGTTTTAGAGGTGAGTAATGGATAGATGCTGGAGAGTTTTAAAGTGCCTAATAGTAAAATCCCATTGCCTTTGAGGTGATTCTGACTCATAACAACCCTATAGGACAGAGTAGAACTGCCCTATATGGTTTCTTAGGAGCAGCTGGTGGTTTTAAACTGCCGATATTTTGCTTAACAGCTGAATGCTTAACCGCTGTTCCAGGTCTGAAGAGACTAGAAAAATTGGAGAGAAAATGAATGACAACCATACCCCACTAATCTTACTTCTATTCTCACTCTATTTTTTGGTAAATGCCACAGCCCTAGAGGCACAATGGTTAAGAGCTCAGGCTGCTAACAAAAATGTCAGCTGTTCAAATTCACCAGCTGCTCTTTATAAACCCTATGGGGCAATTCTACTCTGTCCTATATGGGTGCTATGAGTCAAAATTCACTCAACAGCAATGGGTTTTTAAAGTAAAAGCCTGGATTGCCTTGAAGTGACTGTTGTTGGAATTATGGACATTGAAGAGGATTCTAGTGAAGATTCAGAATGAATTGAAGAGAGCTTTAACACCTGAGATGGCGCAGATGGCGAGAAGCAGCAGCAGAGAAACTGTGGCAGCAGAACCAGGAGACTGGTGCAAGATGGCATGGGACCCAACCCACAGAGCAAGAGAACTATCTTTGCACAGGAGACTTCCTGGCAGAGTGGAATGCTTCTGGGCATTTACTGGTGGAGCTAGGCTTGCCATCCCACAGATCCAAATCCTTTCTGGTCTAAGCTTACCGGTAGGTGGGGTGCCTCTAGGCACTTATTAGTAGAACTAAAGAGCTTTAGAACATTTGACAAAGTGGTGCAGGTGTCTGGATGGTTCAAGGGCCCAAGGAGACAAGAGGCCAAAGAACCAGGGAGCAAAAGCTGAAGAAATGAGGAACACAGGAAGCAGAGCTACCTGAGTCTCAAGGGGTTCGGCCATGACTTCTGAGGTTTCAAACAGTGGAGCCATGGATCCTGAGGTTTCAAAGGATGGGACCAGAGAAAACAGTCAGATCTTCACCAACTCGATTCTGGAGTGCGGGGCTGCCATTTATAAGTGCCAGGCAAATGGGACCAGATCTACTATCCAAAGTTGAGGGTGTGGGGTTGCCATGCTCAAGAGCAGAAGAACAGGGTGTGCTGGGGCCGAGGGGGTAAGGTCACCACTCAGACAGACTAGGAGAATGGGGCTACCCAAATCCAAGGGAGCACAGTTGCCATCCCAGTTAGGCCTGGAAGGTGGAGCTGAAGCTCAGGACTGAGGGGCCTTCACCCAGAATCTGGAGAGTGTGGCTGACATCCAGGGTATGGAGTGCAGGAACTTTTCCTAAATGAGCTCAGAAAACAGAGATTATTTTCAAGCATTGAGAGTTAATGTAATATGTTCTGCTGTCCTTCTTGGTGCCTGTTATCTTTTCTTTCCCTCCAGTTTCTCCCATTTGTAATGGAAATGTCTATGTTTTGCCTGTTTTACCATTATGCTTTGGAAGCAGATGGCTTGTATTCTTGATTTCACACATGGAGAGGAATTTAGCCCCAGAATAGAATTTGGACTTGGAGTTGGTTTAAGACCTTTGAGATAATATGCTGGGGTGAATGTGTTTTACATGTAACAAGGACATGAATTTTTGGGGACCAAAGGGTGCAATGTTATGGATTGAATTGCGTCCTCCAAAATGGGTGTCAACTTGGCTAATCCATGATTCCCAGTACTATGTGGTTGTCCACCATTTTGTGGTCTGATGTGATCATCCTCTGTGTTACAAATCCTAACCTCTATGATATTAATCAGGGAAGATTAGAGGCAGTGATGTTAATGAGGCAGGGTTCAATCTACAATTATAGGTTGTATCTTGAGTCAATCTTTTTTGAGATATTAAAGAGAGAAGCAAGCAGAGAGGAAAGGAAACTCATGCCACCAAGAAAGAAGCTCCTGAAGTGGAGCTCTTCCTTTGGACCCAGGGTCCTTGTGCTGAGAGGCTCAGAGGCCAGAGGAAGATGATGACAAGGATGTTCCCCCAGAATTGACAGATAGAGAAAGCCTCTTCAGGGAGCTGGCATCGTGAATTCTGACTTCTAGCCTCCTAGACTGTGAGAAAATAAATTTCTATTTGTTAAAGACATCCACTTGTGGTATCTCCGTTGTAGCAGCATAAATAACTAAGGAACTTGATAATATTCATGGCTGGCATGTATCTTTCCCCATTTGTGCGTTCTTGTTTCTGTGCCTAATCTGCTCTTTTTATACCTAAAAATAATTGGTTTAAAACACACTCTACACAGATATGATCTCATTAACCTAACAAAGTAAATCCTATTCCCAAATGAGATTGTATCCACAAGTTTAGGAGTAAGGATTTACAACATGTATTTTTGAGAGAGACAATTCAATCCATACCATATTGCAAAAGTAGTCATAGACAATACAGAAATGAATGAGCATTGTTATATACTATTAACGCTTTCTTTACCAAAATAAGTAACTTACCAAAATTGGCCTAAGGGTCATAGTTTACCAAACTTAACATACAGGTGATTAAGAGTCTTTCAAGTGTATCACATTAAGAGAAATACAATTCAATTTTTACCTAATAAAAGTATTCACTTTCAGACTGATGGAAAACACATGTAAAAATGAAGACAGGGAAACGGATTATGGATACTCCTATGTTCCAACAGAGAACAGAGGAATGATGAAGGAATTGGAGTTGTTCTATTTTAGAACTATCATGATAGTCCATTCAAATGCTTTCATGAATTCCAAAATTAGATTGCAATTTTGCATTAACAAATCTTCATTGTTTCTTTTTAAAATGTTGAATTACTGACATTCTACTTAAGAATTATTTTATTTTTACTTTGTTAATTGTATAAAGATTTGTGTGTATGTGTGTCTATAAATATATTCAATATCAAATAATACAAAATGTCTTTACAACAATAAATACCAGTAAAGTGCTACCTTGCTTTAATAGTAACGCAACTAGTAATATGGAACTTAATTTACTGTTTTACTATTTGACATTCCACTTAAATCGTTTTTGTTGTTATAGTGTATTTTTAGTATTAGATATATTAATAGTAATTCCATTATGATACATAACTGATATATAAATATATAAATGAAATGATAGGACTATAACACAACAATAATATTTGCTGACCAAGATTTTACAAAACCATTTAAACTTTACTGTGTATTTTTTCAGATTTTATCTTAAATAAAAATTTACTGATTTATTCCTCATCAATTGTAACTCTAATCTGCAATACCATAAAGAGACAATCATCTGGAAGTTTATGTCTATCTTCCCATATATTTTAATATAATGCATTACACAAATACATATAGGCATGTGCATAAAACATTCAATATTGAGAGATGACAAAATTTATCGATGTAATAAAACTTATTTTTTCAATCTGCAAATTGTATTTCTAAATTAAAATGGTGATGTTAAGAGTTATGCATACTGATATATCTATATATTATTGAATTGTGTAAGTATTCCATGATTTGTCTTTTCTGTTCAATAATAAGATATTATTTTTGTTTCTCAGTTATAGTGCTATGGTTCCCGTGGTTGCACACAGTTTTACTTTTTCTCTCTCTTTTAATTGTTGCTTTTTTTTTTCCTATTGAGCTGGTTCTAGGGTATAATCATCACTGGTTTTACATGAGGAACCTGAATATAGCCACCCTGATGAACCCTTATTTTTTAATGAATATTTCAAATATACATAAGTTTCATGGCAGGTAAGATGGTATTAAAATTTAATTAGCTAATAATATCATTTTTAATAATATCATTATATTCAAATATTCCTATGTGTATATACACATTTAATAAATGATTTAAAGGAGAAATTAACCAACAATTATAACGTCACACAAAATGTGAAGACTAATTGTGCCCCTTCTTCTGTCTGAAATGTGAATGAGTTAATTGACTTATATTATTATGCTTTCCTGTTTAAAGGAGAAGATGATTTCTTCTTCAGTGAGATTCCTTTACTTTCAAGCTCTTTTTTTAATCAACTCATTTAGTTATACCTTGCATCTCCCAACTCCTTAAAATAACAATAATTATTACTATAAATAATAAGGAAGAAAATTCAAACTTGCTCATTTTTACCTCTACATACAAAAAAAGAAAAAAAAAGAAGTTGAATTTTATTTGAATAAACCTATTGCAAGCATTGTACTCATACCATCTTTTGAGATCATCCACCCCCACCTTGCTACAGTGTAAAAGCTTTTGAGAAAGAATACATATACTTTGGAGGTTCAAGATTTTATTGAAAAGTCTATAGCTATGCTTCTCAAATGTTATTATGCATATCACCAGGGGCTCTTGTTAAAATGCAGATTCTGTTTTGGTAGATCTGAGACGGGACTGAGATTCTGCATGTCTAAATATTACTACGTGATGTTGATGCTGCTAGTTCATGGACCAGCTGTTGATATCAAAGTTAATGGTATGTCAATTAGGCCAAAAATATGATATTGAACTGACTTCCAGTTCTAGGTATTTGTTTGCATACACTAGCCTTGGAATATATGTTTACATGTAATAACTCTTAAATCTCCATTAAACACTAAAAACTGAGACAAAAAACATTTAAGCTATTTCAGTAATGTATAGAGAGATGAAGATGAATGTGTTGATAACATTTCTTATCCTAATATCATTGTGAGTTTATTCAGAAAATTGCCAAAATTTATAGCAGAATGATGGTAAACTGCATTACACGTTGTTTACAAAAATTTTTTGCAGGTTGTTTCACGTTATCGATTATTAGTGTTCTGATCATATGCTCAGAGGAGGAGGTCATTTTGTGGGCTTCTATTGTAAAGAGAAATACACTTGCTTTTGTTTTGTTTTGTTTTTTCTGTGTAGTAAGCTTGGAATTTCGAAACAGATCTGGTTACTGGACTAAAATACAAATTAGATTTTATATGCTGGTTCCTAGGATAGTCAACCTATAGAGGAAAGATTTCCCTGGAATGAGTTTGTCCGGAGAGTTATTTTTCCCAGTATTGATGTTCTAATACACAAATTTCTCTTCCTGACACAGTTCATGTAATTGTTCTTGTCTATTTTATTTTATTTGAAGAAAAAAGCGGAGTTTACTGCAGGCAGACTAATTTTATGCAAAGTATATTAAAATTAGTAATAGTTTTCATTCTTATGACAAATTAATTTAATGGATCTAGTTAGTGATATTCTTTCATTATCTCATGATTAGTAAGGTGTTTAATCAAAGTACAATAAAGATAATATTTCATTTGTGTTTTGAAATCTACAAACTTCTTTTTTCTACCCTGAAAATAACTTTTTACCCCAAACTCAAGAAGTGGCATATTTATTCTGAATGTGCACGCTAACTTTGAATATTTTTCCTTCCTTCTTAAATTGTGATAATAGTTCCATAAAACTTCCAACTTATAATTGATATTGATTATTTGAGTCCCAAATCTGTGACTAAAATTTTTGAATATGTAAAAATAATTCTATATTAGTTATATATATGATGGGAAGATAAGAAATTTCCCATAACATGTATTTTTTTAAAGATTTCATTTGTACTCATATTTCCTAAATATTTTTCAAAATCTTTAAGAAGATTGCACTTATACTTTATGCTATACACACACACACACACACACACACACGCATGCCTGCACCCACACACGAATTCACTTCCTGTGCATATTGTTATTTGCTGCTTAATTGCAGCTTTATTGCTAGCATTGCACCAAATAATCCACAGTCTACACTTGGATAAATGCATAAAAAATATAATAGATGTTACTTTATTAACAGTCTCTGCCCCCTTTGCTTACTCATACAGCAGTTTGGAAATCCTTATTTTTACCCCTAGGGTTTCTGTTTAAAAGTATACTACTTCCCAAAGGCAGGTAATTGCAGGTGTTTCCCATGCAGGTGTTTGTCTGTGGAAAATCACTGTAAGTCAGTGCAGATCACAGCAGTCCTTCCAGAAGCAAAAAACAACCCAAAGGAATTTTTCAGGTAAACGTAAGCTATAGGACACCCACACTATAAATGCAAATTAAATGCTGAGCTTTCCAGTTGGAAACCAGCAATGCCAGCAGATTCCCTTGTGTATACAAACAAAGATGCTTGTTTGGTAAAAGTTCAACAAAAAATATATTTTATGAAGTAGAAGGATGAGTCTCTATCAGAACTTTTAGTTTCGATGGAGATGAATAGAGAATAAAATATTGTGGGGTTATTGTAAATACTGCACTATTTGATCATATATGCCTATTTCCTGTAGTAAAACTGAAACGTTGGTATGTACTTTCTTCCTAAGCTAAGCTTTTTGTTGGTGTTATTTTGTTTTTTTTTTAGGAGATACAAAAACTCGTATCAGAGACATGTACAGGCTTTAATCTTGGTGAGACAACAGTATGCAGACATTAAGAGAGTTTTAATGGGGGAGAAGTGTCACTAGGATTGGGGAAATGGGAAAAAAAAATCAAAAGACTTTGAGAAGAGTCATGAGATAATTGATAAGATACCTATCTATCCACTGTGTTGAGTATTTGAAGCTAATAACTAAAATTACCTATCTAGTGCTTGGAAATTTTGGATAATATTCCAGAAATTAACTCCTGAGGTGATTATATCACATCACCACTTTCACGGGTTCAAATCACTGTCAACATATTGCTGAGTTCTGAAATTATATCTCCTAGAAAAACAAAATGAAAGACCAGGCAAGGCATTTTGGTTAAATTGTCCTTTCAAAGAAGCTAATATTTCTATGCACAGATGTCTACATCTAATTGAGCTTGGATAAGAGGACAGCATTAGCCCCCACTTCCTGGCAATGAGTCCCCCCTTAATAAGCATTGATGCAATGAGGTTTTTGTCTTTCGATGTCTGCTAAAAAGCATCATCCATGTTTAACTGCTAATTCAAAAAGAGTAGTCACTTAAAATAGTTTTAAATTAAAAAAATTAGAGATAACAGGGATGAAGACCAGAAGAGACATCTTGTCTTCAGGCTAGAAATAAAAATAAATCACCTGACCTATTAACATTTTAAATGTTTGTTTACTAAATTTACCTATTTATCAATGTGACTTGAGTGACTTCTCTTAATAAGTTTTTCCCCCCCGATTATATATTTTTTTTTAATTTTAGAAAATGTAAGGGGAAGTATATAAATGGTAATAACCACTCAAAAAGAGCAGATTTCAAGTTTAATGTGTTCTCAATATAAAGCATTTTGCACATAATACTCATAATATAAATCTCTATGTTTGGGTGTATATCATTTATTTTAAAGTGTATATGTAATACTTAGGAAACCCTGGTGGCATAGTGGTTAAGTGCTATGGCTGCTAAACAAAGGGTCGGCAGTTCGAATCTGCCATGTGCTCCTTGGAAACTCTATGGGGCAGTTCTACTCTGTCCTGTAGGGTTGCTATGAGCCAGAATCGACTTGGTGGCACTAGGTTTGGTTTGGTTTTATGTAATTCTTAACAGATTGCTACCTGTTTTCTTATCACTTATCTCACTTTATCTTAGCAGTTGAAAGTTATGTAATTCAGGGACTTATAGATAGACTGTGAAAACTGAAGGTAGCCTCCTTATTAAATGACTTGATAGTTGACCTTTAAGGACTTTATATCATCTCATTCGGATTTCTCACTTCGTTACATGGCCAAATCCATTTCTGGTACATTTTCTTTACTGACTGAAAACGTGCTTATTTAAAACACCCAGCTATAAAAAGGCCAATGTTTTAATGGAATGGCATGAATAACCTGCTCATGGCTTTATACTCACTAAGGTAAAATCAACTGGAATTTAATATGGCAAAAATATTTTACTTTTTTCTTTAGGCCACATCTCTAAAAACAATTCATTTTTTTTTTTTTAATAACTTTTATTAAGCTTCAAGTGAACATTTACAAATCCAATCAGTCTGTCACATATAAGTTTACATACATCTCACTCCCTACTCCCACTTGCTCTCCCCCTCTTGAGTCAGCCCTTTCAGTCTCTCCTTTCTTGACAATTTTGCCGGCTTCCCTCTCTCTCTAACCTCCCATCCCCCCTCCAGACAAGAGTTGCCAACACAATCTCAAGTATCCACCTGATATAATTAGCTCACTCTTCATCAGCGTCTCTCTCCCACCCGCTGACCAGTCCCTTTCATTTCTGATGAGTTGTCTTCGGGGATGGTTCCTGTCCTGTGTCAACTGAAGGTCTGGGGAGCATGGCCACCGGGATTCCTCCAGTCTCAGTCAGACCATTAAGTTTGGTCTTTTTATGAGAATTTGGGGTCTACATCCCACTGATCTCCTGTTCCCTCAGGGAAAACAATTCATTTTTGAATTAGTAATTTTGTTATAGTACAATCTATAAATGTAAACTATTCATTTAAATGTAATTCTAATATTATTGTAGGACCAAAAATAAATAATTTTTGGTCCTACACAAATTTTAATCGCCTACAAAAATTAATTATTCTTTCAGGTGATAAAAATTCAGCATCTATGCAATATTGTTTTTTCTTCCCTCCAGTGGTATGGCAGAAGCTCACAAAAGACTTGATGACAGATGCCATTTAGCACTGCATTTGTCTTACATTCTTTATGTGCAAGAGAGTCAAAGACAAAATATTTTATAGATTTCTACAGCATCACTTTTATGTGCAGTTGGTATTATCAAAGACCTTCAATGCAATGATAGCAACAGGGAAAATTAGACAGGGAATGTAATGTTCCAAAAAACTTGTTCAATTTCAGCCTTCCCCGTACAAAAGTTTCTGTTAAGCTGATCATTAAAAGCAGCCCTCTCTTCTGACTCGTTTAGAAATAAATACGTTAAGAATGAAAATGTTTACATTTATTTTAGACAGTGCACATGATAAATTCTAAAAAATTGAAAGAGTTGTAACTAGAGATTATTTTCTATTATCCATTTGGATCCTTTTTTTTTTCTTACAAAATACTTCCTTTACTTTAAACTTAATTAGCTTTGATGGTTAACTTTTATTATTTTATCATTATACATACCTTCCAACCTTTTAAATCTCACATATATTTTCACTGTTAAAAATTTAGCTAGTTGTATAGCTTTTTGTGTAGTTGTTAACAGGGCATCAACTGGAAGGAATAAAGGTCCCTTATTGCTTCTAAGAATATTTAGGGAAGCTGCTATTGGCATTATGAAAAAATCCAAACACTAGAATACTGAAAATGACTTAATATTTAATATTGATTTTTACATATAATATTACTTTGCCTCATGCAATGTATGTTGAAAATAAACCACTAGAAATGTGTGATAACCATATATTTAAAGTTTCTAAATCTCTTGATTTCACAAAATGTAAATTATTTTGAATAGTTTTGAAGTTGAGCTTACAAGGCAGGAATAAACACTTTAGCTGATACTAAGACCGTGCAGAACAATGCAAGAGACAATGACCAAATCAATTCAAATCTACTTACATGTTTACTTCTCAATATTTGATTTGTTATTCTGGAGAATGTTTTTTTTTTCCTAAGCAAAAGCCTCCTGATTGGTTCCATGTAAAAGTTTCTGATCCTTTAAAACTTGACGAAATTTTATAAAGGAAAGAGATGGTACTTTGGGTCTGTATTTAGTTTAATTTTTTTTCTTAAACAGTATAAAATTACTGGAAATGTAAGTTTATTGCATTTTTAGATTGCCTGAAAGTTTATTTCTGAGAAATAATCCTTATAAATATATTGTTTGCTGTATAAATATACATATTTTCCATCTTAGCACCATAACATAAACATGTGAAATGACAGCATCTATTATCTCGTCTCAAGGTACAATGATGTTCTATGCTTTGTTGAGTTTCTGAAAAAGCAAAAAAGCTGACATTTATATAACCATTGCCTAGTTGATAGAGATTTCACGGTCACAAGATGTGACATTGTATTCTATAGCTGAACTAAAAAAGACAACTATATGTTACACTATGAAGCTTATGTGCTACTTCAAAATTGCTTATGGTCTTTCCAGGATCCTTGTTTCTGAGGAGAAATCAGCTGTTAATCTCTTTGAGAATCCATTTTATGTGATGAGTCATCTTTCTCTTGCTGCCTTCAAGATTCTCTTTTTGTTTGTTTGCATTTTGACTGTTTAACTATTGTGAATCTATGTTTAATATTTTTTAATTTACCTACTTTGAATTTGGTAAGATTCTTGGATGTATAGGTTAATGATTTTCATCCATTTGAAATGTCTTAGAAAATTTAAATATTTATTTTTGTCATTCTTTTCCTTCTTGGTGTCCCATTTTAAATACGTTAGTATGCATGCGTTCATTTCTGAGACTCTGTTTGTTTTTCTCACCCTTTTTCCTTTTTGAATCTCAGATTAAAAAAAAAAAATTGAACTATCTTCAAGTTCACTAATTCTTTTGTGGGCCAGCTCAAATTTGCTCTTGGACCCCTCTAGTGAATTTTTTACCTCACTTATATTCCTTTTTAACTACAGAAGGTCTATTTGGTTAATTAAAAAAAAAAATTCTATCTACTGATAGCCTGTGTTTTGTGAGAAATTATTCTACTTTCTTTTAATTCTTTATACATGGTCTCCTTAGTTCTTTGAAAAATATTTATGATAGGTTATTTAACGTATTTTCCTTGAAGGTGAGCATCCATTCTTCCTCCAGGATAGTTTCTAATGAATCATTTTCTATTGACCATAGATGAGAAATATATTCCTGTTTCTTCAGCTGTCTTTTTTTTTTTTTTTACTTGAAAACTGAAAGTTTAAATAACAGAATGTGATATCTGTGGAATGAAAATCCACTGCCTCCCTATTTCTATTCCCCAGAGTTTGTCATTATTGTTGTTGTTCTTGCTGATTGTTGTCGTACTTTGTTTAGTGACTTTCCCGGACTAATTATGTAATGTTTGTATTCTTTGTTATATGTGGCCCATAAAATCTGTGCTCTGTCACCTTAATGGTCACCAATGATTAAACACACGTTTCCTTAAATACCTTGACTTAAACAGTTCCCCAAGCTTTGCCAAGGGATTGTGTGTGTATGTGTGCGTTTGTGTGTGCATGTGTTTTCAGGCGCGTCTTCAACATTCTACCAATTCTCAGCTCTGCTTCAACCTTCACATCTTCTAGCACAGAGCCTCAAAGACAGCCCGTGGTGAAAGTTTAGGGGTCTCTTAGTTCTTTCTTTGGTACTTGCACCATCTTTTACATGCGTGTGGCCCTCTATATATCCACAGGAATATGCTGGAGCTTTTCAAAGTTGCTATATACATTTCATTTCTCATATTTTTCTTTTAAGATTTTTGCCAGCCTGCTGTATGCCCCAGTTGGTGTTACCAACTGAAGCACATTCAATGTTAAAGCTTTGTCACTAAATATATAAAGTAAATATCCTGGCAATGGGACTTTTCTCACTAATCAAGCTCCAAGTCAGGTCACATAAAGACAAGTCCTTTCAATAAGACTTTTCCAG
This sequence comes from Loxodonta africana, assembly GCF_030014295.1. Taxonomy (NCBI): domain Eukaryota; kingdom Metazoa; phylum Chordata; class Mammalia; order Proboscidea; family Elephantidae; genus Loxodonta; species Loxodonta africana. The sequence goes on along the minus strand of NC_087358.1, from coordinate 20,195,502 downwards.
GTTGCTGCCAGCCAGGCTTCTTAATAACAATTGTCCGAGGAGAGATATTTTGTAGGTATTGAAACCTGTTTTGCCTCCTTCAGTGGTAGATAGACTGCTCATTTAACAGCAACTTTATAATGCCACTACTTTTATTTTATTTTTTTAATTAATATATTTGTAGGGAGATGATTATGGAAATAGGTTAAGTTAAAAAAACACAAAATTTGTTGTTGTTACTGAGATTTAGCTGTGTTTCTTAAATACCTGCTTTTAGAAAAGTTGTAATTTTTTTGGTTAATATATAGAGCTCTAAAAAAAATAATTTTGACATTTTTTGTGTATTTCCTGATTGCTTTTATGGCTGAGCATGTTTTCAGAGACGCTGCCCCTGGTTTCCCAGTAGTGCTTCCATACTTTCTCTTCTTTTTCCACTGAGTAAATCTGGTTCCTTTATTTTATTTTAATTTTTTCTGCCCCCATTTCCAAATATTATTTTCAGAGAAAATAAAACCTCTGAAGTGATTAAGAGACCCAAATCAGTCAAAGGTCTTCTGGTCTTCATATCGATCTTTTATAGAATAGTCTCCTCTTTAAAAAAAAAAAAAAATTCTCTTCGTTTTACGCTCCTGTCCATTAATATTTGCTTAAAAGCTTTACTTTTTGGAATCAGAATCCACTGATGATAGCTCAGGATACCACTGTTGCCTTAGGCCATGAGATGCTCATACTCTGTTTTCTTGCTGTTCCAACTCCATGTCTCTTTTATTCCACAGGTCCCCTTACTCTGCTTATCCTTGTCTCAAAGGTTGCAGAAAGTATTGGCTGAATTTTATACAACATAATGGATTGTATGGGATGGTGTAAAATTTGCTAAAATCTATTGATTTATATCCATCCTTCAGCACTTGGTATCTAACAACTTCCAATTCTCTTTTTGAATTGGACTTGTAACCGGGAATAATGTATTAAACTTTTGAAAGACTTAAGGTCTTCAGAGGAACTGCCCCGGGGTCAAAGGAAGAAGCCACCATGTTTTTTTAAGTCCTTTATCACTATTTGAAAAATGTAAAATCACCCAGGGCTAGGCCATGGTCTGGTAAAGCCCTGAAGCTTAAGCACTCATACCTTAAGGATATGTGATTTTAGTCTCCCATTTAATGTTTCTTCATCGTCACAAAGTAGGCATTATTTCGTGGTTTTATATAAATATTACTTTTTATGTGTAAGAACAGATTTCCCATATTTTCTAACTCCAACTGATTGAATGGTGTCCCCCCAAAATATGTGTTGAGATCCTAATTCCTGTACATGTGATTGTAATCTGGTTTGGAAACAGATTTTTCTTTGTCATGTTAATTAAATTATAACAAGTAAGGTTGGTTCTAAATCTATTCATTTCTGAGTTATTAAAAGAGCAAATTAAGACACAGGCACACACACAAAGGGAAAGACAGATGCTGCGTGAGGATTGTCAAGGAATCAAGGAATGCCTAGGGATACTGACAAGAAAGGAGTTGACGTGCTAAGATCTTGATGTGGGCTTTTAGTCTCCCGAAATGAGAAAATAAATTTCTATTCTTTAAAGTCACCACTAGTGATATTTCTGCCACAGCAGGCCCAGAAACTTAAGACAGAGTTTGGTAGAAGAGAGTGGAGTACTGCAATAACATTAGCTAAAATGTAGAAGTGGTTTTAGAATTACTTAATAGAGGCTAGAGGAATTTTGATGTGCTTGACAGTAAAAGCCTAGATAGCCTTAATGAGACCTTTTGTAGAATTGTAAGCATTAAGGGTGATTGTGTTGAGGGCACAGACAGCACTGAGATCTGTAAGTAAAACTACAATGACCATGAACAGAATGTTGCTAGAAATGTGGACCTTAAATGTTCTTCTAGTGAGTATTTAAAAGGAAATTATGAACACGTTGGTTGACACTGTTGTTGCTGTTGTTAGGTCCCTCGAGTAGGTTTCAACTCATAGAGACCCTATGTACAACAGAACAAAACACCCCAAAATCCTGCACTATCTTCATGTTCATTGTTATGCTTGAGCCCATTGTTGCAACCACTGTGTCAATCTATTTCCTTGAAGATCTTCCTGTTTTCACTGACCCTTTATTCTACCAAGCATGATATGCTTATAGGGACTGGTCCTACCTGAAAACATGTCCAAAGTATGTGAGATTCAGTATCACCATCCTTGCTTCTAAGGAGCATTCTGGCTATACTTCTTCCAAGACGTATTTGTTCTTTTGACAGTCCATGATATAGTCAATATTCTTTGCCAACACCACAACTCAAAGGCGTCATTTCTTCTTTGGTCTTTCTTATTCATTGTCCAGCTTTCACACGCATATGAAGTGATAGAAAATGCCATGGTTTGGATCAGGTGCACCTTAGTCCTCAAAGTGACATCTTTGCTCTTTAACACTTTAAAGAGGCCTTTTGCAGCAGATTTGCCCAATGCAATATGTCATATGATTTCTTGACTGCTGCTTCCGTGAGTATTAATTGTGGTTCTAAGTAAAGTGAAATCCTTGATGACTTGAATCTTTTCTCCATTTATCATGATGTTGCTTATTGATCCAGTTGTGAGGATTTTTGTTTTCTTTATGTTGAGGTGTAATCTATACTGAAGGGTGTGGTCTTTGATCTTCATCAGTAAATGCTCCAAGTCCTGTTCACTTTCAGTAAGCAAGGCTGTGTCATCTGCAAATCATGGGTTCTTAATGAGTCATCCACCAATCCTTATGCTACATTTTTCTTCATATATTCCAGCTTCTTGGGTTATTTGCTCAGCATACACCTTGAATAACTATTGGTGAAAATATACAACACTAACGCAAAGCTTTTCTGACTTTAAACCGTGCAGTATCCCTGTATTTTGTTCCAACAATTGCCTCTTGATCTATGTACACTTAATTGTGCTCATTAAGAAACTGTACATAGATCAAAAGGCAGTTGCTCGAACAGAATAAGGGAATGCTATGTGATTTAAAGTTAGAAAAGGTGTGCGTCAGAGTTGTACTGGGCACTAGAGGAAGGGCAACTTTTTATAAGAATGAGAAGAGCTTATCTGAATTATGCTTCAATGTTTTGTGGAAGGTAGAACTTGAAAGGGATACACTTGGGTATTTGGCTGAGGATGTATTTAAATAAAATCTTGAAAATGTTTGTTGCTTGTAGTAAAGTGCAGGAGGAGAGTGATTTAAAGATGACCTGCCCAAATAGAAATTAGAAGTTAAAGATTGGGAAAATTATGTTGCATAAGCTAAGAAAGCATACCCTCAAACTTCCACAAAGGGTGTGGCTGCACAATTTTTTTGCTAAAGAAAGTAGGCATGTGAGCTTAGACTTGAAAAAATCAAAAGCACGATTAAATGAAATAAAGCTGTCTGCCTTCTCAATGGAGGCACTTGGTTATAATCATCTGCTTTCCTCAAAAAAAAAAAAAAAAGAGAGAAAGAAAGGCACCTTTCCAAGAGCAGTTTGGAAATCAGCAGGACTGTTGGAAGGAGCAAAGGGAGCAAGGATGCCCCTTTCTCAGTTTCAAAAGGTAGACAACTGCCTCCTAGGTTTCAAAGGGTACAGCCATCACACAATAGGTCTCAAAATTGGAGTTACTGCCTCCCAAGTTCCAGAGTTGGGCCACCATCACCACCTACCCAGGATAAAACTGCTTTTCAGGTAAACAAAGAAATGGGTCCAGTGTTCAAATTTGAGGAGGTGGGACTTCCACGCCAATGGGCCAGAAGAATGGGACCACCACTCCCAGTTGAGGGGGTTGTGTTAACATATCAATGGGTCAGGAAACTACAGCCATCACCTAAAGTTGGAGGGATGGGACTGCTATGCCAGTGGGCCAGAAGAACAAAGCTATGCAGAAATGAGAGAGTGGCATCACCATTCAAGTGGACCAGGAGAATTCAGCTGCACAAAACTGAGGAGTAAGGATTCTATTCCAGTGGACCTTGATTGTGGGACTGATGCCCAGAGCTGAGGGGTCTCCATCAGAATCCACAGAGTGTGGTTAATGCCTGGAGTCTGAAGGGCAGAGCCATTGCTTAGATATAGCTGGAAAATAGATGATTATTTTCAAGCCTTGAAAGCTAATGAAAATTTCCTCACTTGTGATGGTTAAAGTTATGTGTCAACTGGGCTGGGCCATGGTCCTCAGTGGTTTGGCAATTATGACGTAGTTTGGTTTTTCAATATTGTGATCACCTCCATGATGAGATCTGTTATGAGCAGCCAATCAATTAAAAGGAAGCTTTTTTGGGGGTGTGGCCTGCATCCAATATAGGTGGACTTTCTGGCAAAGCTCTATGGTTTTTGCATGCTCTGGATCCTGCATTTGGTTCCTGTTCACCTGACATCGATTCTTGGGACTTGAGCTAGCAGCTTATCTGCCATCTTCCCTGCCAATCATTGGATTTGTTGGCCTCCACAGCCTGTGAGCCAGAGTCTTGCTATCTGAGCTTCTGATCTTGGATTTGCCAGCACCTGTGGCTATATGAGTCAGGAGAAGCCTCCAGCCTGACCCAACGACTTGGGATTTTCCAGCCTCTACAAACGCATGAGCTATTCCATTTATATAAATTTCTATTTACATATATTTATATGTTGCACTAGTTTTGCTTTTCTAGAGAATTCAGCTTAAGACACTGGTTTTTAAACTTGCTTGATACCTATGATGCCTTCTTTTCTCCGAATTTGGATTGAAAATATTTGCCTTGTGTCTTTTCCATCTTTATATTTTGGAAGCAGGTAAGCTGTCTTCTAGGTTTCACAGGTCCAAAGATGGAAAAAAAAAAAATTCCCGAGTTGGAACGTACCCAGAGTCTCACCCTTACTTGATTTAGATGATTAAGAAGATGAGATTTTGGACTTAGAGATGATGGGTTAAAACTTTTGAGGATGATATGATACGGTGAATTTATTTTGCATGTGGAAAGCCCATAAATTATTTGGGGGTGGAGGCAAAATGTGGGATATTTTGGATTGAATTGTGTCCCCCCAAAAGAAATGTTGAAGTCCTAACCCTTGTGCCCGTAAATAAGACACTGTTGGAAATAGGGATTTTCTTTATGTCAGTGAAGTCACATCATAGATGTGTTGGTTTCATACCTAGTCATTTCTGAATAGTCTCTTATGAAAAGATGCAAAGACACACACAAGAGGAAGGAAGACAACATTTGAAGACCTGCATAAAAGCAAAGGAATGCCAAACATTGCCAACAGACGCCAGAAACTAAGAAAGATGCCACAGAAGGAATTACCACAACCTAAACCCTGATTTGGAACTTTAGGCTCCATAACCATGAAAAAATAAATTTTCATTCTTTATAACCACCCAGTTTTGATACTTTTTGTTATGGCACGATTAGGTAACTGAGACACAGGGTAATGTTGACCTTATACAATGAGTTAGAAAGTGTTTTCTCTTGTTCTATTTTTTGAAAAATGTTGAAGTTAATTCTTTAAATATTTAGTAAAATTCCTCAATGAATTTGGTCCTGGATTTTCTTTTTTGGGAGTTTTTTCATTATTGATTCAATCTCCCTACTTGTTATAGACCTATTAAGATTTTCTATTTCTTCTTGAGTTTCTAGGAATTTATTTGTCCATTGCATTTCAGCTATCTGTTTGGGGTGATTAGCTAGCTACCTGGTGGCAGGTTAACATGTCTTTCTGATTTTATTATGGAAGGGGCAACATTCTGTTTTTACTTAACACTTGGTCCAGATAGGGATTTTCTTTCTTTGAATGCAATGCTTCTGCCAAAGCAATTACCTGTAGACTTACAGAATGCCTTATCCAACATTATAATCTTCCACTCAGCATTGCTTCTGATCAAGAAAATCACTCTTCAGAAAATGAAGTATTGCAATGGGTCAATTCCCATGGAAAGAACTAGTTTTACCATGTTCCTCATCATCCTGAAGCTGCTAGCTTGATAGAAAAGAAGGAAAGCCTTTTGGAAACTCAATTACAACATGATCTAAGTGACAAAAAATTGTGAGACTTGGACAATGTTCTCCAAGAGACTGTAGATGCTCTAAATCAGTGTCTAATATATAGTGTTGTTTTCCCCATAGCCAAATCCATGGGTCCAGGAAGCAAGGGTTGGGAACAGGGGTGACACCAGTCCTGTTACCTTTAATAATTTACCGAAATTTTGCTTCTTGTTCCCAGGACCCTATGCTCTGCTGGTCTAAAGGTCTTGGTTCCAAAGAAAGGAAAGATTTCACAAGGAGATACAACAATGATTTCACTTAACTAAATGGTAAGTGTGTCACTAAGCCACTTTGGGCTCTGCGTGCCTCTAAATCAACAGGCAAAGCAGAAAGCTATTTAACTGGCTTATGTGACTGATCCTGATTACCAAGTAGAAATTGGGCTGTTACTACACAAAAAAGAAAGAGTGTGTATGGAATACATGAGATCCCTTAATTCCTCACTTGGTACTACCAAGCCTTATAATTAAAGTTAATGGAAAACTACAACCCAATTCAGTTAGAGCTACTAATGGCCTAGGCAACTATAAAGGTTTGATCATTCCACCAGCAAGGAAACATGGTCAACTGAGGTATTTACTGAAAGAAAAGGGTATAGAGAATGTACAGTGAAAAATGTAAACTGAGCCAAATATATTGCATTCCAGTTGATTCAGATTCTTGGTGACCACATGTGTTACAGAGTAGAACTGAGCTTCATAGAGTTTTCTTGGTTGTGATTTTTATGAAAGCAGATTGCTAGGGCTTCCTTCTATGGGGCTTGAACCAGTAACCTACAGATTAGTAGTTGTGTGCAAAACATTTATTCACCCAGGGACCTTAATGAAAAAGGCATATACACACACATATATATATATATACATAAATACATACATATATATATATATATATAAACTCTAACTTTTTGAGGGAGTACCAAAATGTTTCCACAGTGCTGTACCATTTTACCTGCTCTCCAGAAATGGACAATGATCTGTATTTTCCTGTTGAGTAATGATGTTGGCCATCTTTCTACATCCTTATTGGCCATTTGGAAAACCTGATGATATAGTGGTTAAATGTTACAGTTGCTAACCAAAAGGTCGGCAGTTCAAATTCACCAGGTGCTCCTTGGAAACTCTATGGGGCAGTTCTACTCTGTCCCACAGGGTTGCTATGAGTTGGAATGGACTCACTGGCAATGGGTTTTGTTTTTTGGTTTTGTTGGCCATTTGTGTATCTTTTTTGTAAAAATGCCTTTTCAAGTTCTTTTCCCATTATTTAATTAGGTTTCTTGTTTTTATATGGCTTACTTGCAGGAGCTTTTTATATATTCTGAATATTAAACCCTTACCAGATATATGATTTCCAATTTTTTTAATTGCATTTTGTAGGTTGTATTTTTACTTTCTTGATAAAACCTGATGCGCACAAGGTTTCCTTTTCATGAACTGCAATTTATTTATTTTTTCTTTTGTTGCCCTTGCTTGTGGTATCATATCTATGAATCCATTGCCAAAAAACTCAGCCCTGAAGTTTTACCTGTAATCACTTCTTAGTTACAAAAACAAGATATCAGACACACACACACCCACAAGGGAAGACACATACCATGCGAAGGTCGTGTTTGTAAACCCAGAAACTCAAAGGATTGCTGGCAGTTACTAGAAGCTGAAATAGAAAAAGAAGGGCCTCCCTTTAGACCTATGCTCTGTGTTAGGACCACTAACCTCCTGAACTGTGATAAAATAAATTTCTGTTTTTAAAAGCCACCCACTTGTGATATTTCTGATAGAGCAACACTAGGAAACTATGACTATAATGTTGTAAGTCTGGAAATCAGACTCTCCTCCCTCCTCAGGTTTGCTGTTGTTTTGTCTTGATTTGATTTGTTTTTGATTATTGAAGGCTGCAGTGGTCCATTTGTTTAGTGACTTCCCTAAGTCATCTTGCAAGATGACTTCCCTAAGTCATCTTGCATGGTCAGGTGTAGACATTGAAGTCTGTCTTCTCTAACTGTGTTCATCTAATTATTTAATAGTTTTTTTTTTTTTTTTTGAATGCCAGTGTCAAAAAACAAATACATAAAACCCCAAAACAAATATCTCTCCAACTCTTTGCAGGTTTGTATTGAATTGAGGGATCAGCCCAGGCTGAAAGCATAGGGTCTTCTCTGGTACTTTCTAGGCATTCCTTTTGCTCTTATCATGAGCTTGGCTTTCTAAATCCCATCAAAACATGGATGTTTTTGACTGTCCTTATTTTCCAAAGAAACTACCATTCTTCTCCTCCCAGTCCTCAGGTGTCTACTGTATCTCTCAATCACACTTTTTAGCCCCAGACAGATACAGGTGGTTGCACTATTTGGCTAATATGTACTGTTTTTCTGCCCTGAATGAGCTCTGAGACAGGTCAAAGGATAGCACCTTGAAGCAATCCTTCAAGTAGCCCCAGACAAATTAGAACAGACACACACAATAATTCGAAAATTAGGACTGCCTTGTTTCCTCTGGAACCAGGGATCAAGCTCTCTCTCTGTGAATGCATACCGTGACTGTTTTAAGACCACTGTTTGGCCAGGGATGGGATCTGGCACAGTGGAGCAGAAAACCAAAACATTCCCACAATTTTGAAGATGACTTTTTCTTGATTTACAATTTACTTAGTTGCTGTAAACTTTTTTTATATATTCAGAGTTGTGACAAAACTGAATCTGCTGTATTCTACTTGTTTCCTGGTTTTTCTGCGAGGTAACGAGACGGTGTAACTGCTTACATCATCATCTTACTGGTATCACTTTAAGCCTCAGCAAATGATATATACAGTATAATATAAAAAAATAGAGTAAATTGTATCACTTTATATATATATATATATGTATCCCCCAAGTGTCCGTCAGTTTGTCATACTGTGGAGGAAGAACACATCGGCGTTTCTCAAGCTGAAGGAACTGAAGAAAAACTTCAAGCCTCAAGTTGCAGTACTGAAGGATTCTGTGGGGAAAATATTAAACAACACAGGAAACATCAAAAGAAGATGGAAGGAATACACAGAGTCATTATACCAAAAAGAATTAATCGATGTTCAACCATTTCAAGAGGTGGCATATGATCAGAAACCGTTGGTACTGAAGAAGTCCAAGCTGCTCTGAAGACAATGGCGAAAAACAAGGCTCCAGGAATTGATGGAATATCAATTGAGATATTTCAACAAACAGATGCAGCGCTGGAGGTGCTCACTCGTCTATGCCAAGAAATATGGAAGACAGCTTCCTGGCCAACTGACTGGAAGAGATCCATATTTATGCCTATTCCCAAGAAAGGTGATCCAACTGAATGTGGAAATTATAGAATAATATCATTAGTATCACACACAAGCAAAATTTTGCTGAAGATCACTCAAAAACACCTGCAGCAGAATATAGACAGGAAGCTGCCAGAAATTCAGCAGATTTCAGAAAAGGACATGGAACCAGGGATGTCGTTGCTGATGTCAGATGGATCCTGGCTGAAAACAGAGAATACCAGAAGATGTTTACCTGTGTTTTATTGACTGTGCAAAGGCATTCGACTGTGTGGATCATAACAAATTGTGGATAACATTGAGAAGAATGGGAATTCCTGAACACTTAATTGTGCTTATGAGGAACCTTTACATAGATCCAGAGGCAGTTGTTCGGACAGAACAAGGGGATACTGAGTGGTATAAAGTCAGGAAAGCTGTGCGTCAGGGTTGTATTCTTTCACTATACCTATTCAAACTATATGCTGAGCAAATAATATGAGAAACTACTATATGAAGAAGAACGAGGCATCAGGATTGGAGGAAGACACATTAACAACCTGCGTTATGCAGATGACACAACATTGCTTGCTGAAAATGAAGAGGATTTGAAGCACTTACTAATGAAGATCAAAGACCACTACCTTCAATATGGATTGCACCTCAATGTAAAGAAAACAAAAATCCTCACAACTGGACTAATGAGCAGCATCATGATAAACAGAGAAAAGATTGAAGTTGTCAAGGATTTTGTTTTACTTGGATCCACAATCAACAGCCATGGAAGAAGCAGTCAAAAAATCAAAAGACACATTGCATTGGGTAAATCTGCTGCAAAGGACTTCTTTAAAAGTGTTGAAGAGCAAAGATGTCAGCTTGAAGACTAAGGTGCACCTAACCCAAGCCATGGTATTTTCAATCACTTCATATACATGTGAAAGCTGGACAATAAATAAGGAAGACCGAAGAAGAGTCGATACCTTTGAATTGTGGTGTTGGCAAGGAATACTGAATACACCATGGACTGCCAAAGGAACGAACAAATCTGTTTTAGAAGAAGTACAGCCAGAATGCTCCTTACAGGCAAGGATGGTGAGACTGCATCTTACATACTTTGGACATGTTATCAGGAGGGATCAGTCCCTGGAGAAGGACATTATGCTTGGCAGAGTACAGGGACGGTGGAAGAGAGGAAGACTCTCAACGAGGTGGATTGACACAGTAGCTGCAACAATGAGCTCAAGCATAACAACGATTGTAAGGATGGTTCAGAACCAGGCAGTGTTTCATTCTGTTGTGCATAGGGTCACTATGAGTTGGAACCAACTCAACGGCACCTAACAGCAAACAACATACATATGCATTTATATAAATACCTATTTTTCATTTTTAGAGTTTGTAATTTACTTTTGAGTAATATGTTGATTATTTGATCTACACGTGGTGGCACAGTGGTTAAGAGCTCAGCTGCTAACCAAAGGGTCAGCAGTTTGAATCTACCAGTAGCTTCTTGGAAACCTTATGGGGGCAGTTCTACTATCTCCTATAGGGTCACTACATCCCCACATGACTGCCAGTTTGTCTTACTGTGGGGACTTGCATGTTATTGTGATGTTGGAAGCTATGCCATCGGTATTCAAACACCAGCAGGGTCACCCATGGCAGACAGGTTTTAGCTGAGCTTCCAGACTAAGATGGACAAGGAAGAAGGATCTGGTGGTCTATTTCTGAAAAGAATTAGCCTGTGAAAACTTTATGAATGGCAGATGAACATTGTCTGATATAGTGCCAGAAGGTGAGCCCCTCAGGTTGGAAGGCACTCAAAATACAACTGTGGAAGAGCTGACTCCTCAAAGTGGAGTTGACTTTAATGATGTGGGTGGAATCAAGCTTTTGGGACCTTTAATTGCTGATGTGACATGACTGAAAATGAGAAGAAACAGCTGTAAATATCCACTAATAATAGGAAACTGTGATGTACGAAGTATGAATCTAGGAAAATTAGAAGTCGTCAAAAATGAAATGGAACACGTAAACATTGATATCCTAGGCATTAGTGACCTGAAATGGACTGGTATTGGCCATTTTGAATCAGACAAACATATGGCCTATTACACTGGGAATGAAAACTTGAAAAGGAATGGCATTGCTTTCACTGTCAAGAAGAACATTTCAAGACCTATCCTGAAGTACAATGCTGTCAGTGATAGGATAGTATCCATATGCCTATAAGGAAGACCAGTTAATACAACTATTATTCAAATTTACACACAACCACTAAGGCCAAAGATGAAGAAGTTGAAGATTTTTATCAGCTTCTGCAGTTTGAAATTGATGGAACATGCAATCAGAATGCATTGATAAATACTGATGATTGGAACGTGAAAGTTGGGAATAAAGAAGAAGGATCGGTAGTTAGAAAATATGGTTTGGTGATACAAATGATGCCAGAGATGGCATGATAGAGTTTTGCAAGACTAGCAACTTTTTCCTTGCAAATACTTTTTCAACAACATAAACAGTGACTATAGGTAGACCTCCCCAGGTGGAATACACAGGAATCAAATCAATACATCTATGGAAAGAGAGGATGGCAAATCCCTCCCCAGGTGGAATACACAGGAATCAAATCAATACATCTATGGAAAGAGAGGATGGCAAATCTCAGTATCATCAGTCAGAACAAGGCCATCAGGCAATTGTGGAACAGAATATCAATTGCTCATATGCAAGTGCTGGTTGAAACTGAAGAAAATGAGAACGATTCCTTAAGAGCCAAAATGCAACCTAGAGTACATCCTGCCTGAGTTTAGAGATCATCTCAAGAATAGATTTGATGTGTTGAGCACTAATGACCAAAGACCAGAAGAGTTGTGGAATGTCATCAAAGACATCACACATAAAGAAAGTAAGAGATTATTAAAAAGACAGGAAAGAGAGAAAACACCAAAATTCATGTCAGAAGAGAATCTGAAAGTTGTTCTTGAATGAAGAGTAGCTAAAGCATAAGGAAGAAATGATGAAGTAGAAGAGTTGAACAGAAGATTTCAAGGGGCAGATCAAGAAGACAAAGTATTATAATGACATGTGCAAAGACCCAGAAATAGGAAACCAAAAAGGAAGAACACACTCTGATTTCTCAAGTTGAAACAACTGAAGAAAAAATTCAAGAGTCAAGTTGTAATATTGACAGATTCTACCACGAAAAAAATTAAACGACTAAGGAAGCATCAAAAGAAAATGAAAGGAATACACAGAGTCAATATACCAAAAAGAACTGGTGGGTGTTCAACCATTTCAGAAGATAGCATATGATCAGGAACCCATGGTACTGAAAAAGAAGTCCAAGCTGTACTGAAGAAGAAGTCCAAGCTGCACTGAAGGGATTGGGTGAAAAACAAGGCTCCAGGAATTGACAGACTACCAATTGAAATGTTTCAACAAATGAGTGTAGCACTGGGCGTGCTCACTCGTCTATATCAAGAAATTTGGAAGACAGCTACCCGGCCAATCAACTGGAAAAGTTCCATGTTTACGCCTATTCCCAAGAAAAGTGATCCAAGAGAATATGGAAATTATGAAACAATATCATTAATATCACATGCAAGTAAAATTTTGCTGAAGATTATTCAAAAAGCAGCTGCAGAGGTGTATCAACAGGGAATGTAAGCCAGATTCAGAAAAGGACATGAAACCAAGGATATCATTGCTGTTGTCAGGTGGATCCTGTCTGAAAGCAGAAAATACCAAAAAGATGTTTACTTGTGTTTTATTGACTATGCAAAGGCATTCAACTGTGTGGATCATAACAAATCATGAATAACATTGCAAAGAATGGGAATTCCAGACACTTAATTTTGCTCATGAGGAACCTAAGCTTAGAACATCATTCGAACAAATCTAGGGGATACTGCATGATTCAAAGTCAGGAAAGTTGTGTTTTAGGATTGTATCCTTTCTTCTTACTTATTAAATGTGTACGCTGAACAAATTATCTGAAAATCTGGACTATATGAAGGAGAACTTGCCATCAGGACTGGAGGAAGATTCATTATTAATTTGCATTATTCAGATGATACAACGTTGCTTGCTGAAGCTGAAGAGGACTTGAAGCACTTACTGATGAAGATCAAAGACTACAGCCTTCAACATGGATTGCACCTCAATATAAAGAAAACAAAAATCCTCACAACTGGACCAATAAGCAAGATCATGATAAACAGAGAAAAGACTGAAGTTGTCAAGAATTTCATTTTACTTGGAACCACAATTAACACCATGGAAGCAGCAGTCAAAAGATGCATTGAATTGGGCAAATCTGCTGTAAAAGACCTCTTTAAAGTGTTAAAAAATAACAATGTCACCCTGAAGACAAGCTGCTCCTGACCCAAGCCATGGTGTTTTCCATCGCCTCATATGCATGCAAAAGCTCTATGATGGATAAGGAAGATAGGCGAAGAACTGATGCCTTTGAATTATGGTGCTGGTGAAGAATATTGAATATACCACGGCCTCCCAAAAGAAAGAACAAATCTGTCTTGGAAGAAGTAAAGCCACAATGCTCCTTAGAAGCAAGGATTGTAAAACTGACTCCCATACTTTGGACGTGTTATCAGGGATCAGTTCCTGCAGAATGACACAATGCTTGGTAAAATAGAGGGTCAGCGAGGAAGAGGAAGACCCTCACCAGGTGGATTGAAACAGTGATGGCAACAATGGGCTTAAGCATAACAAGGATTGTGAGCATGGCACAGGGCCAGGCAGTGTTTTGTTTTACGTAGAGTCACTGTGAGTCGGAACCAACTCATGGCATCTAACAAGAACAACATTTGTCAGAATCGACTTCATGGCAATAGATTTGGTTTTTGATTGCTCAGTATTTATAACTGTTTTCTATTTCATAAATTCTCATTTTATGTATATTATTACATTATTGCACTTACTGAATATCTTAAGCATATGCATTTCAGTCATTTTTATATTTATCTAATGTTTTTCATTTCCTGCTAGGATAATTCTTCATAAACATGTTGTGTTTTATAGCTATTTTACTTATTATACGAATGGCGTGGTAGAGTCATCTGACTTCTTCTAATTTCACAAGAGTGAAGGAGAATTAAGATTAACAGCCCAAGGCTGATTCCGGTGAGGCAGAGGTGAGACATACCTCCTCTTTTCTGTCCTTTTTACCAATTCTTATACCATCTGTCCCTCCCATGGCACACTCTGCTTCTCCCCTGAATTTGATTGTTCATTGCAATGCACACAGAACTCACAAACAATACTCACAATTATAGGGTTTACTAGGGAAGTAACAGGTTAGAATTCAGGTTCAGGAACACTCAGGATACAGTTCTTTGATCAGGACAGTCTCTTTTCAGCTGTGCTCCAAGTCAGGTCCCTTTCTGGCCCTTGGACCCTTGGCCTGGCCTCTGCCCTGCTTGGTTGTTAAAAAGCTCTTTTGGCTCTGGTGATGAGTGCCCTGAAGCACTCCATTCCACTAGTGACCGTCAGCCAAAAGGTGCTTAGCTTTAGCTCTGAAGATTGGGAAGGCCATCAGGCTGTCTCCTGCCAGTTTCCTGTCAGTCTCCTGCTTCTATTGCTGCTGTTTCTCTGCCATTGTTTCTCACTGTCTTTGGTGTTACAGTTCTCTCTCTTGGTCTCCTGGTTTCAGGAGCTTCTCAGCACAGGGATCCCAGGTCCAAAAGACAAGTTACACTTCTGGTTCTTCTTTCTTTGTGGTGGTGAGATCTTCCCCTCCCACCTCTGAGCTGGCTCATTTTAAACTTAGCAGGATGGGAAAACTGACCAATCCCTATGTTAGGGTTCCATATACTTTATTTGCATAGTCCCACTCAATCGTTGTAAGTGAGTCACAAAACTATGGCTAAAAAGGAGGGCCATATTAAGTAATTTATTGCACTGCACTTAGTATTTGTTTTTATGTGTTTTAAAATTTTATTATGTAAATTGTAGATTTTTCTCTTTTGTACTAGCTCTTCCACATAAGTGATTTTTAGATTGGTTCCAACTAATCATATATCAAAGTCTGATATCTTTGACTAAAAAATTCTTTCCCACAGTGACTCCTGATAGCACACTTGTCATGGAGTCAGCTGGGAGCTTAGCCCAAGTTCTGACTAACTTTCACAGGGCTTTCTGCCACAGCAGATTTTGATATTTATATTAGCCATTCATAGATAGATAAACCAAAAACCAAAACCATTGCTGTCTAGTTACAGGAAAATAGTCCCAACTTTTTTCTCTTTCCTTTCATAGGTCAGGAGTACTTTTCCAGGCCAGAGCCCACTGCTTTCAAGTAGATTTCAACTCATAGCAACCGTGAAGGACAGAGTAAAACTGCTCCATAGGGTTTCCAAGGCTGCAATCTTTATGAAAGCAGACTGCCACATCTTCCTCCCACAGAGCGGATGGTGGGTTTGAACCACTGACCTTTTGGTTAGCAGCCAAGCATTTAACCACTGTGCTACCAGGCCACAGATGCCATAAATCTGGATTTATTGGGATGGCACACTAGTGACAGTTACTGTTCTTGTTACCGCAATGAAATAAAAACTTCTATGTTTCTTTTTGTTCCAGAATTATAAGTTAGCAGGGATTTAGCTTTAGCCCCACTTACTGTTTTGTGTTTATATTCAGATTTTGCCCTGCAGAGGTATTTATCTTGCTTTGAACTGCCTATGACATACAAAATTCTGTTTTTGCTTCGGAGAATAGAGGGAAGCTTTAAACATAAATTTACAACAACTTCTTGACTCAAGTTTGGTATTTCTGTTTCATATCCAAAAATCCTACTTTATCCATTGTAATTTTTTAGAGTGTTTATAATAGCCTGCATTTCACAGGCTATTATTTCTCTTTAGAAAACAGTTTTGATTTTTATCCCATGGCGAAACTTGCTATTCAGTGTTACTTGGTGAAGACAGGAGAGGGTCAGATGTCCAACAGGCCTAACTGCTGTGAATACATTTCTTCAATTAATAAGAGTGAAATTGCTCAGTGGCACTACTACTATTTTCATTTGTTCTATTAAAATTATAATATCTATAAATTTGCTTATCTATGCACATCACACTAGGGTGGAATTGTTTTGGCTATTGTGTTTCCATCTTGCTGTACTTTAGTTTTCAGTAATTTTCACCCGCTAGCAATTAGTGGTTAAGTGCTACAGCTGCTAACCAAGAGGTCAGCAGTTCAAATCCACCAGGTACTCCTTGGAAACTCTATGGGACAGTTGTACCCTGTCCTATACGGTCTCTATGAGTCAGAATCAACTCGACGGCAGTGGGTTTGGTTTTGGGTTTTGGTTAGCAATTTTCATGTTTCTCAGAGCTCTTATCAAATGATTATTTTAACTTTTTTTTTCTTTTGGTCATTTGAAAGGATGGAGAGGATGATGTGATGGAGGGGAGACAGAAGATTTCAATAAACTGCAATATTTTATCTAATACACCTAATATCTCATATTTTTACAGACACACCCAAACATGTATTCAAAACAAGAATCACAAACACAATTATCTACAAAAGCCAGTCAAATTAACAAAACCAGTAAAGGATGGATGTTCATTGCAGGTTTGGCAGCTAAAGCCAGGCCATCCCTAAGTTTTTCAGGACCCAGGATAAGAATACAAATTGAGGGGTGGACCCAAGATAGTGGAGTTCAGTCAGACACTTCCAATGGTCCTTCTTACAGCAAGGACCCCCCCCCAAAAAAAAAGTGAATCAATTATACATGACAATCTAGGAGCTCTGAACATCAAAGCAAAGTTGAGGAATTGGACTGAGGGGCAGGGGGAGGGAAAGACAGTTTAGAAGTAGCAAGGAGTTGCCAGACCCGACCTGGCGGGAACTGGCACCCTGCAGATCGGATCAGCTGATGAGTGGACTTGGGATGCATTTTCCATATCAAGAGAGACCCAGCAGTGGAGAATCTGTTCAACCCTCCAGAACCAGTGAATAGAGGCTCTCAATGAGCAAAAGATAAGTACATGCATCTAACGTACCCAGTGAATCAAAAAACACCCCATTTGGAAAGAACCTCTCTCCCTGCTTCCTCTCTGCTCTGCGCCGGGTATGGGCAGGCTTCAGCAATTGCCGATTGCTGCTTCCCCTGGGCTGGATGTAGGGCCCATAATGTGCCCTGAGCCATTCTCCCGGTCTTCAAGAGGGAGCAAATTAACAAATGGGGAAAAAAAAAATAATAATCTGCCAGTTTCTCTAAGGTGGGAATTCAGGGCATGTACAACTCTTTTGCAGAGGCACAAGCATGAGGGGTCCACAGGCTTTGAATGTTTTTAACCTCTGCACAGACATGTGTGGGCCCATTTCAACAGTGTAGGCCCTCATTAGCACAGCACGATGGGGTGTATACCTAAAGCCTAACTTCAATGTGTCAGCTACATGGTGGAGTGGCAGGTTTGTGACATTTGACACTACTCTGCCCATTAAGAAGGATTCTCACCTACCCACATCAGGGACCTGAGGTATGGTGGCTCCACCCACGCAACTCACAACAGCGGTCCAGAACAAGGGGTGCCTCTCAGTCCTTACAGCCAACAGCATTGGGTGCCCACAGTCCAGCTGCAAAACATGCTGATCTAGACACTCTAGGAAACAGGGACATGCTTTCCTCCCAGACACTGAGGGGCAACCATCAGCTCCTGCCTTACTCAGCAGGTGACTCCCTGATGCAGCCAGATACCTGTACCTACTGCAATCACCCCTGGCCATTTAGAACTGTAGAAAAGAGCCTACACCACACACTTGGAGACTGACTATCTACACACCTCAGCTGAATCCATACAAGAAAAGTACACAGACTCTTGGGCTCATCTACCTGGTAACAAATCTAACCATTTAGTGACAAGAAGATAAAGCTTCAAAGGTGCCAATAATCAAACTAGCTCATACAAGCAGCCTATTTGGGCATATCAAAGCAAAACAAAACAAGAAGCTAGGACACAGTTAGCAAACATAAAATAAACAAATATAATAACTTAATGATGGCTTAGAGACAACGGTCAATATCAAATCACATAAAGAAGCAGACCATAATGGCTTCAGCAAGCTCTCAAAATAACAAACCAAGAAATTTCCCAGAGGAAGATAACTTCCTGGAATTATCAAAGGTAGAATACAAAAGATTAATATACAGAACTCTTCAAGAGATCAGAAAGGAGGTCAGGCAAAACACAGAACAAGCCAAGGAACACACAGAAAAAGCAATAGAGGACCATAAAAAGATTATAGAAGAGCACGATGACAAATTTAACAGGCTACAAAAATCCATAGAGAGACAGCAAACAGAAATCCAGAAGATTACCAATAAAAATTCAGAATTAGACAACTCAACACAAAGTCACAGTAGCAGAATTGAGTCAATGGAAGTCTGAATTAGTGAGACTGAAAATTAAGTGCTTGACACCAACTTATTTGAGGAAAAATCAAATAAAACAACTTAAAAAATGAGGAAACGCTAAGAATTATGTGGGACTTTTTCAAAAGGGATAACCTATGGGTTACAGAGTACCAGAATGTGGGTGAGGGAAAGGGAATAACAGAAAATACAGACAGAATTGTTTATTTGTTGTTCTCTGATATTGTGAAAGATGAGAAGATAACTATCCAAGATGCTCATGGAACCCCACAAGAGGTATGCCCCAAAGGAAAGTTACCAAGAGGTATTATAATCAAACTTGTAGCAACCAAAGATAAAGAGAGCATTTTAAGAATGGTTAGGGTTAAATGAAAAGTCATCTACAAAGGAGAGCCAATAAGACTAAGATCGGACCACTCAGCAGAAACCATGCATGCAAGAAGGTGATAGGATGATATACATAAAGCCTTGAAGGAACAACAACAACAACAAAAAAGTCACCCAAGAATTATATATCTAGCAAAATTGTCTCTCAAATATGATGGCAATATTAGGGCATTTCCAGATAAACAGAAGATGGGGGAATTTACAAAAAACAAACCAAAATAGCGGGAGATACTAAAGGGAGTCCTCCAGTTAGAAAGTCAATAACATCAGATAAAAACCCAAGACTAGAACACAAGACAGAGCAGCCAGATATAAACCCAGACAGGGAAGTCAAAAAAATAAATCAAGGCAAAAACACTGAAAACAGAAATGGAAATGTCACTCTGTAAAAGACGACAACATTAAGACAATAAAGAGGGACTAAAAAATGTAGTCATAGATCTTTCATACGGAGAGGAAGGAAAGGTGATAGAAAGAAATAAATGTTAGGTTTAAACTTAGAAAAATGGGGGTAAATATTAACATAACCACAAAGGAAACTAACAATCCTACACATCAAAATAAAAAGCAAGAAAAACATAAAGACTCAGCAAATACAAAAGCAACAACAATGAAAATGATGAAAAGAAAATACGTAAAGAAAAGGACTCAGCACAGAGAATAAGTTGAACAAAGAAACTGTCAACAACACACAAAAAGAGACATCAAAATGACAGCACTAAACTCATAACTATCAATAATTACGCTGAATGTAAATGGACTAAACCCACAAATAAAGAAATGGAGGGTGGCAGAGTGGATTAAAAAATACAATCTATATGCTGCCTACAAGAGACACACCTAAGACTTAAAGACACAAACTAAAACTCAAAGGATGAAAAAAATATATCAAGCAAACAACAATCAAAAAAGAGCAGGAGTGGCAAAATTAATCTCTGTCAAAATAGTCTTTAAAGCAAAATCCACCGCAAAGGATAAGGAAGGACACTACAGAACGATTAAAGGGCCAGTAAACAAGGATGACATAACCATAATAAATATTTATGCATCCAATGACTGGGCTCCAAAATACATATAACAAACTCTGACAGCATTGAAAACGGAGATAGACTTCTCTATAATAACAGTAGGAGACTTCAACACACCACTTTCAGTGAAGGACAGAACGTCCAGAAATTAACTCAATAAAAACACAGAAGATCTAAATGTCACAACCAACCAACTAGATCTCACAGATATATCAGAACACTGCACCCAACAGCAGCCAAGTATACTTTCTTTTCCAATGTACGTGGAACATTCTCCAGAATAGACCACATAGTAGGTCATAAAGCAAGCCTCAACAGACTCCAAAGCATCGAAATATTACAAAGCATATTTTCTGACCATAAAGCCTTAAAATAGAAATCAATAACAGGAAAAGCAAGGAAAAAAATTCAAACACTTTGAAACTGAATAACACCGTGCTCATAAACTATGGGATTATAGAAGAAATTAAGGATGGAACAAAGAAATTCACAGAATCAAATAAGAATGAAAACACATCCCACGAGAACCTTTGGGACACACCAAAAGCAGTGCTCACAGGTCAATCCAAAAAGAAGAAAGGGCCAAAATCAAAATAATAACCTTACTACTTGAACAAATAGAAAGAGAGCAGCAAAAGAAGCCCTTGGGCACCAGAAAAAAGAAAATAGTAAAAATTAGAGCAGAATTAAATGAAATAGAGAAGAGAAAAAGAATTGAAAGAGAAAACAAGAACAAAAGCTTGCTCTTTGAGA
Organism: Loxodonta africana; assembly: GCF_030014295.1. Classification (NCBI taxonomy): domain Eukaryota; kingdom Metazoa; phylum Chordata; class Mammalia; order Proboscidea; family Elephantidae; genus Loxodonta; species Loxodonta africana. Next base: position 20,174,675 of record NC_087358.1, on the reverse strand, counting down.
AGATCAACAAAATCAAAACTCTCAGCAAAATAAGAACAGAAGGAAAATTCCTCAGCAAAATAAAGGGCATTTACACAAAGCCAATAGCCAACATCATCCTAAAGGGAGAGAGTCTGAAAGCATTCCCCTTGAGATCGGAAAACAGGCAAGGATGCCCTTTATCACCACTCTTATTCAGCATTGTGCTGAAAGTCCTAGCCAGAGCAATTAGGCTAGATAAAGAAGTAAAGGGCATCCAGATTAGAAATGAAGAAGTAAAAGTTTCTCTATTTGCAGACGACATAACCTTATATACAAAAAAACCTAAAGAACCCTACAGAAAACTACTGAAACTAATAGTTCAGCAGAGTATCAGGATACAAGATAAACATGCAAAAGCCAGTTGCATTCCTCTACACCAACAAAAAACATTGAAGAGGAAATCACCAAATCAATACCATTTACAGTACCCCCGAAGAAGATAAAATGCTTAGGAATAAATCTTACCAGAGAAGTAAAAGACCCATACAAAGAAAACTACAAGACACTACTGCAAGAAACCAAAAGAGATCTACATAAGTGGAAAAACATACCTTGCTCATGAATAGGAAGATTTAACATTGTAAAAATGTCTGTTCTACCAAAAGCCATCTACAGATGCAATGTAATTCTAATTCAAATTCCAACTACATTTTTTAATGAGATGGAGAAAAAATCACCGACTTCATGTGGAAGGGGAAGAGGCCCTGGATAAGTAAAGCATTACTGAAAAAGAAGAACAAAGTCGGAGGCCTCACTCTACCTGATTTTAGAACCTGTTATTCCACCAGAGTAGTCAAAACAGCCTGGTGCTGGTACAATAACAGACACATGGACCAATAAACAGAATTGAGAATCCAGATATAAATCCATCCACATATGAGCAGCTGATATTTGACAAAGGCCCCAAGTCAGTTAAATGGGGAAAAGACAGTCTGTTTAACAAATGGTGCTGGCAAAAAAATGAAACAAGACACGTACCTCGCACCATGCACAAAAACTTACTCTAAATGGATCAAAAACCTAAACATAAAAGCTAAAAAGATAAAGGTCATGGAAGAAAAAAGGACAACTCTAGAAGCCCTAATACCCCCAAACCCACCGTTACTAACAATGTAAAACACCAGAAGAGAAACTAGACTTAGAGCTCCTAAAAACCAAAAACTTATGCTCAACAGAAGACTTCATCAAAAGAGTAAAAAGACAACCTATAGACTGGGGAAAAAAATTTGGCTTTGACAAATCCTATCAGCATCTAGTCTCTAAAATGTACAAGATACTGCAAAACCTCAACAACACAAAGACGAATAACTGAGTTAAAAAACAGGCAAAGGATATGAACAGGCACTTCACCTAAGAAGACGTTCAAGCATTTACAAGATACATGAGGAAATGCTCATGATCATTAACCATTAGAGAAAGGCAAATCAAAACTACAATGAGATACGATCTCACCCCAACAAGGCTAGTATTAATCCAAAAAACACAAAATAATAAATGGTGGAGAGGTTGTGGGAAGACTGGAACACTTATACACTACTGGTGGGAATATAAAAAGATACAACCACTTTGGAAATAGATTTGGCACTTTCTTAAAAAGCTAGAAATAGAAGTACCGTACTATCCAGCAATCCCACCCCTTGGAATATATCCTAGAGAAATAAGGACCCTCATAGGGATAGATATATGTACACCTATATTCACTGCAGCACTATTCACAATAGCAAAAAATGGAAACAACCTAGGTGCCCGATGTCATGGATTGAATTGTGTCTTCCAAAAATATCTCTCAACTTGTCTAGTTCATGATTCCCTTGTATGATTGTCTACCATTTTATCTTTTGATGTGATTTCCTATATGTTGTAAATCCTATCACTATGGTGTAATAAAATGGATTAGCACAGTTATATTGATGAGTTCTATGAGATGAGTAGTGTCTTAAACCAATCTATTTTTAGATACAAAAGAGAGAAGCAAGCAGAGACACATGGGAAACTCCTACCACCAGGAAAGCAGCACAGGGAGTACAGCGAGTCCTTTGGACCTGTGGTTCCTGGCTGAGATGCTTCCAGACCAAGGGAAGACTGATGGTAAGGACCTTCCCCAGAGCCAACAGAGAGACAAAGCCTTCTCCTACAGCTAATGCCCTGAATTTGGACTTGTAACATACCAGACTGTGAGAAAATAAATTTATCTTTGTTAAAGCCATCCACGTGTGGTATTTCTGTTATACCAGCACTAGATGACAGACACCCAGCATTGGACGAATGGATAAACAAATTATGGTATATTCACACAATAGAATACTACATAATGATAAAGAACAACAATGAATCTGCAGAAGATCTCATAACATGGGTGAATCAGGAAGGCATCATGCTCAGTGACATTAGTCAGTAGCAAAAGAACAAATATTATATGAGACCACTATTATAAGAACTCAAGAAATGGTTTAAGTACAGAAGAAAACGTTCTTTGATGGTTACCAAGGTAGGGAGAGGGGTATGTACTAACTAGATAGTAGATAAGAATTATCTTAGGTGAAGGGAAGGGCAACACACAATACCAGGGAAGTGAGCACAAATGGGCTAAATCAAAAGCTGAGAAGTTTCCTGAATACAATAAAACACTTAGAGGGACAGAGTAGAAGGGGCCGGGGCCTGGGAACTATGGTTTCAGGGGGACATCTATGTCAATTGGCATAACAAAGTTTATTAAAAAAATGTTCTGCATTCCACTTTGGTAAGTGGCATCTGGGGTCTTAAAATCTAGCGAGTGGCCATCTAAGATACATCAATTGTTTCCAACCCACCTGGAGCAAAGGAGAATGAAGAACTCTAAAAAAAAAACACTGAAAATGTTAGCCCAAGAAACAAGAGGGCTACATAAACGAAAGACTCCATCACCCTGAGACCAGAAGAACTAGATGGTGTCTGGCTACCAGCAATGACCACCCCAATAGGGGAAAAAAAAAAAAACAGTGAATCCTTGAGGGAGCAGGAAAAAAGTGGGGTACAGAAGTCAAATTCTAATAAAAAGACCAGACTTAATGGTCTGACTAAGACTGGAGGATCCCCAGAAGACATGGCCCCCAAACTCTCTGTTAGCCCAGAAGTGAAATCTTCCAGAAGCCAATTCTTTGGACAAAGATTAGACTGAACTATAAAACATAAATCGATACTCGTGAAGAAAGTGCTTCTTAGATCAGATAGATGCATGAGACTAAATGGGTGGCTCCTGTCTGGAGGTGAGATTAGAAGGCAAAAAGGGGCAGGAGCTGGCTGAATGGACACAGGAAATCTGAGGTGGAAAGGAGGAATGTGCTGTCACATTATAGAGAGAGCAACTAGGGTCACATAACAATGTGTGTATAAATTTTTGCATGAGAAACTAACTTAAACTGCAAACTTTCACTTAGCATGGAGCTAAAAAAAATTGAGGCTGACAAATCATATTTTAAAATATTTCAAAGTTGTAAATCAAATTTTAAAATGTGGCAATGAAATATATTGTTTTCCTACTTGACAAACATAGCATTCTAAGACTCAGATGGTAAGGTTCAAATTTAGATTAATTAAATTCTTGGAGGTTTCCAGTTTCACCTGCTGCTCAGGGAAGAGGCTGAAAAGTGGACCTTGACACCCAGCCTGCTGTTCTTACCATCTCTTCTCCCTAAAAAGAACTATTCCCAACCACACTTTTTGAACTTTGAGAGCCCTCTTGCACAAGCACTGATTGACTCTTTTTTTGGCCAAAGGATGATCACGTAGCTGGAGTACTCTACCCTCAGGAACATAGAACCTAGATTCTTATGCAGGCCAAGAAAACAGACTTGAGGGTGTTTGTGCAGAGAAATCTGGGGCCAGGTTCCACGGGAAGGTATAAAAGAAAGGGGCACACAGTCTATCCAATTGTCCTCAGGGATTCCACACACTGTTGGTGGAAGAAAGGGAATAATATCAGAGGAGAAAAGACGTTTTAAAATATTTGTTGTTGTTGTTAGGTGCTGTCGAGTTGGTTCCGACTCATAGCGACCACATGCACAACAGAACGAAACACTGCCCGGTCCTGAACCATCCTTACAATCGTTGTTATGCTTGAGCTCGTTGTTGCAGCCACTGTGTCAATCCACCTCGTTGAGGGTCTTCCTCTTTTCCACTGACCCTGTACTCTGCCAAGCATGATGTCCTTTTTCAGGGACTGATCCCTTCTGACAACATGTCCAAAGCATGTAAGACGCAGTCTCACCATCCTTACCTTTAAGGAGCTTTCTGGTTGTACTTCTTCTAAGACAGATTTATTAGTTCTTTTAGCAGCCCATGGTATATTCAATATTCTTTGCCAACACCACAATTCAAAGGTATGAACTCTTCTTCAGTCTTCCTTATTTATTGTCCAGCTTTCACATGCATACGATGCAACTGAAAATACCATGGCTTGGGTCAGGCGCACCTTACTCTTCAAGGTGACATCCTTGCTCTTCAACACTTTAAAGATGTTCTTTACAGCAGATTTACCCAATGCAATGCATCTTTTGATCTTTTGACTGCTTCTTCCATGGCTGTTGATTGTGGATCCAAGTAAAATGAAATCCTTGACAACTTCAATCTTTCCTCCATTTATCATGATGTTGCTCATTGGTTCTGTTGTGAGGATTTTGTTTTTTGTATGTTGAGGTGCAATCCATACTGAAGGCTGTGGTCTTTGATTTTCATTAGCAAGTGCTTCAAATCCTCTTCACTTTCAGCAAGCAATGTTGTGTCGTCGCCATAACACAGGTTGTTAGTGAGTCTTCCTCCAATCCTGATGCCCCATTCTTCTTCATATAGTCCACCTTCTCAGATTATTTGCTCAGCATACAGATCGAATAGGTATAGTGAAAGAACACAACCCTGACACACCTTTCCTGACTTTAAACCAATCAGCATCCCCCTGTTCTGTCCGAACAACAACCTCTTGATTTATGTAAAGTTTCCTCATCAGCACAGTTAAGTGTTCTGGAATTCCCATTCTTCACAATGTTATCCATAATTTGTTATGATCCACACAGTCAAATGCCTCTGCATAGTCATTAAAACACAGGTAAACATCCTTCTGGTATTCTCTCCTTTCAGCCGGGATCCATCTGACATCAGCAATGATATCCCTGGTTCCAGGTCCTCTCCTGAAATAGGCCTGAATTTCTTGTAGCTCCCCGTCATTATACTGCTGCAGCCGTTTTTGAATGATCTTCAGTAAAATTTGTTGTTGTTATTTGCCAATGAATTGATTTCAACTCGTGGTGACCTCATACGTGCAAAGTAGAGCTACTCCATAAGGTTTTCAAGATTGTCACCTTTAAGAAGCAGATAACCAGGGCTATCTTCCAAGGCACATCTGGTCATGTTCGAACCACCAACCTCCTGGTTAGTTGTCGAGTACTTAACCATTTATGCCAACCTGGAATTCCTCTTTAAAATATCAGACCAATGATAAATGTCCTTTATGCCTGGGTACAAGGGCAGTAAAAAATTATACAATTCAGTACAATCATTACCTTTCATGAGTACCAGCTGAATGTTGATGTTTGAACTTATAGAACTTGTTTTATATATTAACTTTAATGATGCATTTTAAAGCAAGATAATGGTGCCTCTACTCTTGAATTTCATGGTCTTCTTACATACATTAAAATAAAAATAAATTACAAAAATACAGAATAGAGCAAAGCAATAAAAAAGATGGGACAATTAAACTCTTCTATCTATGAGCTAAGATTAGACACATAGACTTTGGTAGAAATAGCAAAAACTTTTAAGGAAGAGATTTTGATTTGTAAAGATGCTGGACATATATTTCTTGCCTTGTCCTATACATAAATGCTCGATACTACTAAGATTTCTGATAATGTACCTGTTAGTTCTATTTTATGTTAAGACATGACTAAGATCTCTTTCTTCTCAGCTCTTCCCACTGACAAAAACTTCTCTTCCAGTACTGAAACAATGATTCAAAGAAAGTATATTTTATGCCACACTAGAAAAAAAAAAATGAAAAAATAAATGATACTTTTTTTGAATAAGAAAAATTAAACCTAGATGTTAAAATGGTCTTTAAATGTGCTCCCAAAGAATCTTATGCTTTCATAGCATATTTCCATCACAGTCTTCATAAATGCATTTTCTGTTTTAGCTGAAATTTTCATTGACAGCCACCGTGTCAATCCATCTCATTGAGGGTCTTCCTCTTTTTCACTGACCTTGTACCTTGCCAAGCATGATGTCCATCTTCAGGGACTGGTCTCTCCTGATAACATGTCCAAAGTACGTGAGAAAAAGTCTCACCATCTTCGCTTCTAAGGAGCACTCTGGTTGTACTTCTTCCAAGACAGATTTTGTTCATTCTTTTGACAGTCCATGACACATTCAGTATTCTTCACCAACACTGTAATTCAGAAGAGTCAATTCTTCTTCAGTCTTCCTTATTCATTGTTCAGATTTCACATGTATATGAGATGATTGAAAATCTCATGGCTTGGGTCAGGTACACCTTATTTATCAAAGTGATATTGTTTGCTTTTGAATAATATAAAGAGACCTTTTGCAACAGATTAGCCCAATGCAATATGTCGTTCGATGTCTTGACTGCCGTTTCCATGGGTGTTGATTATGGATCCAAATAAAATGAAATCCTTGACAACTTCAATATTATCTCAGTTTATGAAATTGATGATTTGTATCTTATATCCTGGTGCAGTGGTTAAGCATTAGCTTGCTAACCAAAAGGTTGTCAGTTCAAGTCTACCAGCTGTTGCTTGGAAACTGTATGGGTCTTTTCCACTCTGTTCTATAGGGTTGCCATGAGTTGGAACTGACTCATCTGGCAACAGGTTTTTTTTTTTTTTTTTTAAATCGGTGAGAAACTAGAAGGACTTTTCTGTTGAGTCTGGTTACAGAGCATGGATGGGACAAGCAGCATATGAGCAAACCCAGACAAGCTCCATTTTGTTCTCCTTGTTTCTGAGGTGCTCAGTTCACAAGACCATGGTTCTGGTCCAAAAAAAAAGCACTCTAGTATGACTCTTACAGAGAAAGGAAAAGGGGAGGCTGTTCCTGACCACTCCTGATCCCTTGTTGTTAGGTAGCATCTGACTCATCTCCTTACTTTAATGCTGTTTCCTAATTTTGTATTCTCAGCGTCATTCGTATTTGTAATTCTATTCCATTGGCGTTGCACTAACAGTGGCAGTTAGACAAGGCTTGATTACAAAAGAAGACACATTGAACCCAAAATGACATTGCAGCAGCTGGTGGATTTGAACTGCCAACCTTTTGGTTAGCAGGTTAATGCTTAACCACTGTACCAGGATATAAGATGCAAATCATCAATTTCATTTCTATCAATAAGCAATACTGACAGCCTGGTACACAATGCCACAAAACTCTTTAGGCCTATGGTTACAAAACAACATTATTAATCAGAATGTTTTACGCCTTGACCAGGGGTTAATGTCAGACAGGTTCATTTCTTATTTTAGTAAAACCACTCAGGCCATTTCCAGGTCTACTGGATTAATCATCACAGCACTTTGCATTTTTTCTTTCCAGTACAATAACGCACTCTATTTAAACTTTTTCATGAGCACATTATTTAGTAAGACAAGACTCATCACATGGCCTATAAGAGTGTGTTTTATACTCTTGGCGTTTTACCCTACCATATCAATTTTAAAATCAGCTTTCTAAGTTCTCTCAAACTAAATAGAAAATTAAGAAAAAAGCTGAACAACAATCTTTTCAAGTTATAAGTGGAATAGCATGGAATCTATTACTTAGAGAGATTTGACATCTTTACAAAATTGAGTTTTTCTGTCCCCATTTATTTAGTTCTTCTTTAAAGATTTCATTAAAGTACATACATTTCTCCTTGCAGGACTTTAGCTCTATTATTGATTTATTATTGTGACATTTTAAAATAACATTTGAAACTATTGTTATTAAAATATAGTAACAAAATTAATGTATATCTATATTGAGAGTCTATGCTGGAAACTTGGCAAACTCTGTTACTCGTTCGAACATTCTATTGTCAGATTATTTGGAGATTCCTACATAAACACATAATCTGCAAAGCATGATATGGTTTTATTTAAAAAATAATAATTCTCCATTACTTTCCCTCCCATCACATAAATTACTTTCTAGAATTCTCAGCACAATATTGACATACAAAAATTTAAAAACACCCTTGAGTTTTACGCATTCTTAAAGGAAATGTTTTAACTACTCTGAAAAGTTTTTAGTTTTCTGGAGTTTTACACTTGTTAGACAAACACTATGAGTTTAGGGATGTTCATTTCTATTTCTAGTTTTCTAAAATGTTTTATCATGAATTAAAGTTGGATTTTTATGGGATGATTTCTCTGCATCCCCCCAGCCCATCCGTGCATACGATATATTATTTTATTGATTTTCTAAATGTAATACTAACCTTGTGCTTCTGGGAAACAAAAGTCTTTCTAAAGGTATGATTGACATACAGTAATCTGCACGTAATTAAAATGAAGATTTGGTCAATTTTTTGACATATGTACACACCTGAAAACCAAAATGATGACATATGTACATAACACAATCAAGACGATGAACATGTCCATCACCCAAAAAAAGTTTACTTGATCCTCCTTGTAATCTGTTTTCTGACCACCCCACTGACCTACTCCATGTGTAAGCAATCACTGATTTTATTTCTGTACTACAAATTAGTTTGTCTTAAATTCAGAGATCAGGAAATCATTGTGTGTGTGTTTGTTTTCAATTACTAAATAAATCCCAGGCAACACTATGGGGCTGGAGACACACACTTAGAATAGGAGTGCTGCAACCACTGTGAGACAGATGTGGGCCACTTCTCCATCTACAACATGAATGCCATCAACCTTCACTCTAACTGATGAACCATGATTATACTGTGTCTCTGGTGATTAATCTCATTCCAGGGTCAGTATCGATCATCTCTGATATGGTATTTCATATTTTTCAGGGCATGCTCACCTTGGCAAAGAATCTGGCAATAGATCCTTGTAGTGAAGGTGTCAATAAGCATTTAAAATTTATTTGTGGTTTTATTACGGGGTTCTTAATCAAAATGACAGAACTCTTCCTTAATCAAGGGGCTTCAGGTCCATGAATTGACTTAAGTCTGAGAACTGGATAATGACCATGACCTCCTCTATAAGGACTTGAATTATCCTTATTCATCAGTCCTAGAATATGTCCACTTACACTTTTTTCAAGAATCACATTAGTAGGTTTTGTTCTTTGGTAAGTGACATTGGTAATGTCCATTTTCTGTACCATATAAATTCATCATGCTCTCCTACTGTGGGCAGGGATTATTTTCCCATCCCTTGAAACTGGGTGAACCACATTTTCTTTGACCACTGGAAAGTTAGCATTTATGACAGAACCAGAGGCTTGAGAGAATCATCTACATATTCGCCCTTCAACTATTGTGCTTCGACCGTCACCAAAAAAAAAAAAAAAAAAAGAAAAGAAAGAATGCATGCATAGGCTAACCCACTGAGGAAAATGATGAGGAGTAGGTGTTCTCTAGGTAAGCGGTGTTGGTACAAAGTCCCTAGACGACATGCAGAGGCACTCATGAGTCATAAGATGCAAAGCTGTAAGACAGCCTATTCAAGATAAATGGAGGTCGTCCAATTCTTGGCCTTGTGAACTTTGAGCTACAATGACAAGTAGTTACTCAAGTCATTGGGATTTCAGGTGGTTTATTGTGCACTAATAACTAAGTTAAAATTAACTTATTTAAGCTTTATCATTCTTTGACACTTGCTTTAGAATGTAGAGTAGCTAAAGAGAATGGTGAGATGATGAAGTAAAAGAGCTGAACAGAAGACTTCTAGAAGAAAATGTATTATAATGAAATATGCAAAGACCTGGAATTAGAAAACCAAAAGAGGTGAACATGCTCAGTATTTCTCAAACTAAAAAAAGGAAGAAAAATATGGAGCCCTGGTGGTGCAGTGGTAAAGAGCTTGGCTACTAACCAAAATGTCAGCCCTATAGGGCAGTTCTACTTTGTTCTACAGGACTGCTATGAGTTGGAATCGACTGATGGCAGAAAGTTTGTTTTTTTGTTTTTTTGGTTTACACAATAAATATAGTTTAGCATACCCAACTTTATGCACCTTCAGACTTTTTTTTTTCTGATGTAAATCCAGGAAGTAACAGCATCTCAGCTTCATTGACTGTAAGCAATTGCTGACACAAGGCTACAGTTAATCAAACTAGTACAGTGTCAATGCTACTCCCAAGTGCTTAAGGTAACACAGTAAATCCTGAGTGCATTTATACAGATACATTTGGTAGTCTTACATTATATTCATGTCCTTGATCCAATATAACCTCTAAGTGGTCCAATAAATAACCAATATAACCTTGGTCTAACCTCCTTGGTCTAAATACCTCATAATCCACTCCCTCTAGTTTTGCCAACATAATTTGACATAACCTTACAACTTTTTTTGATTTAGAGGCTATCACCTCCTCTACCAAAGCAAGTACTTTTTAATAAGAACTCTGCTGAAATCTAATCCTACTTAAGGCCTTGGAGGCAATAAAACTTATTTGATATGCATCAGAGAAGATTTGGCATGACCTTACGAGTCTATCAGGACAAGTCAGAGGTGACCAAATTATGCACCACAGGCTAAAAACTGCCTGGTGCTAGTTTTTCTAAATTAATGTAATTTTTTAAATAAATAATGAATCTTAGTTGAAACACAACTTTGCTCGTTTGTTTACGTATCATGCATGGCTGCTTTCTCACTACCTGGACAAAGTTAAGTAGTTGAGAGCCTAAAATAGCTATATGGCTCTTTACAAGAAGTGTTTGTCAATCTTTGGTTTAAGCCATTCAAAGTTTTGTTTTGTTTTAATTTAAATGCAGGGAAGGCAGTTTTCATTAGATATGTGAGGAAGGGCCTTCCAGGAAGGGTCAGATTATTTGACAACACAAACTTCTCAGTCTGGTCTGTGTGTTTACAAAGGTCCTTATTCCACATATTAGGTTTCCATACCTTCCCACCAATGTCCTTATAAAAGATTCTCTGGTATTACACATTTTCATACCACTGGTGGCAAAGTGGTTAAGAGCTCAGTCTGCTAAGCAAAAGGCTGGCATTTGGAATCCACTAGCTGTTCCTTGGAAATCCTATAGGTCAATTCTACTCTGTTCTATAGGGTCGCTATGAGTTGGAATTGACTCAAAGGCACACAACAACAACACAATTCCATAAACTTATAGAGTCCCTAGGTTTGTTTTTGAGCCATATCTTCCCCGTTGTTGCAAGAGATGTTAGATTTCTTTAAAGTTTTCTGATTTTCCTCTCCAGCCTTAAGTTGGATATTGAAAACATTTAATTCATCCTTTTCTTTTGTAACCTCTCTAGAATCAATAGAATCAGGAAGCCTATGATGCAATGTTTATAATCAGATTTGTTGCCCTGGTAACTAAGTGTGTCATTTAAACAATATTCCAACAGCTTGCACTCTATTTGCTCCCCATCATATGCCGGTATTAATTTCAGTAATTTTCATTCCAATGACTGCTAATGTCTCTCTTTTTTTTTTTTCTCAGAGTGTTTAAATGATACTCATAAAAAATGTGAGCTATGCAATTCCACGATTCAGTTTTGGCATATATTTCAAAGGGCCACTGTGATACAGATTACATTTTAAGTCAAATTGACTGCCAAAACAAAAGCAAAACAAAACAGAAAGACATGTGATAATACTCAAAAGGGATCATTGCAGAATGTTTAATGAAAAAAGATAATTTCAAATATATGGGTGGATCTAAACCAAAGGAAACGAAACCTGTCGCTATTGAGTCAATTCTGACTCATAGTGGCCCAATAGGACAGATTAGAACTGCCCTGTTGGGTTTCCAAGGCTGTATTCTTTAGGGAAGCAGACTGTCACATCTTTCTCCTGTAGAGTGGCTTGTGAGTTTGAACCTCCAACCTTTCCATTAGCAGCCAAATACTTTAACCAGTTCACCACTAGGGCTCCTCTGGGTAGATCTAACCCATTGCCACCCAGTCAATTCCGATTCATAGCCCCTATAGAACAGAGTAGAGCTGTCCCATAGAGTTTCCAACCAGCACCTGGTGGATTCGAATTGCTGACCATTTGGTTAGCAACTGTATCTCATAATCACTGTGCCACCAGGGTTTCCTGGATAGGGAACCAAAAAAGGAATGCTGAAGCACTCCAAGACCAGCAAAACAGGAAGCAATTACCACCCTCTTGAAGAGATAAGGGAAGCTGACCAGTCAAGAGCGTTCTTCTTGGAGTTCTGTGATATCTGTGGCTGTATATAAGAGGCTGGCTGACAGTGGCTATGTGGTCTTGTGCAGAGGAACACAGAAAATACATAACTATGGGCTTTCAGGGAAGGAACTGTAGAATATACATATATATTTTTTCCTGTTAGTGCTTCCTTTTAAATTAACACAATTTAAAACTAAAGGGCAAAGAAACCAGATGTTGCTGAAGCCTGTGCACTCATCAGAGATGATCCATTCCTCATGGACGTAGACCATAATGGAAACAACGAAGAATGGGTCTAAAGGCACACCCAGAAAATGTTCACCCTATATGTACAAAACCATTGAAGAAATGAGGTGACTCATGTTTTCAAATTTTTCTTCTGTGCTAAAAAATGAGTTGCTTTACTAAGTTACGGATCAGTGTTAAATATTTCAAAAGATGCACCACAACATTAGTGGTAGTTAGTTTTCATCTCCTCTGTTTATACATTTATCTTTTTGCTTAGCATTTTGAAACTAGTTTTTGATTTATTTGATGGCCCACCAAATGACCTCCTTAAGAGTAAAGACAATCTTTATAAATTTTGTTCTTTGAAATTCCAGTAGAGATTTGAATGCGTAGTAGGCACTCAATAGATTTTTTTTTAAAGCTGAATTATAAAGAAAATTCTGTCACAATTTCCTTCTTTATTAAAGTAGATAAATTGGCTCTACCTATGAATCTATAGTGACCAATACGAGGCTACAGTGAAAAGGGACATTTCAAAGTATTGAAAATTATAAAATATGTTACTTATAAATTACCCTTAACTAAATTACTGTGCTATTTTCATTTATTGTACATACTTTTTCATGTTAACTTGCATATAATAAGTCATATATAATAACTATTTGTCACTGATCTACGCTTCACAATTTAGTCATTTCTGTCACTTATTAACCTGACTTTGCATCAATATATTTAAATTAAAAAATAATATGTTAGACCTTCAGTTAAATATCAAATAATTAAACACATTTACTTCTGATAGTAATTTAAAAATTACTGAAATAAAAATAAGGGGACACAAAAAATGTTGAATTGTTATAAACAATTTTACAAAACTAATGAATGCAAGTGTAAACAACACAATTAAAGCCAAAGGCAACCTGGAGAGCAGAGGAATTCATGGTAACTCTTTTCTTTACATTTAACAGAGATAAACTAAACCTGAGCCTCAAATTGAAGTAGTGAAGATGCATTTTCTTTAGTGTTTTAATATTAGGGAGAATATATTTTCTTATTTGTTTTAATATAGCTGTATAAGCTGTGATTAATCTCTAGTCCTCGGAAAATGGTGCAGGCTCTGTTCAAAATATAGCTGAGCAGCCTGTTCCACTCTTAAACCTAACAAACACCCTAATACCTTACAACATATTTTCCCCTATTCGAAATAGGCGATTGAGAGCGTGACGTGACTAACGCCATAATGATGCTCTAAGTAACCTCTAAACATTTTTTTAATTGCACCAGCTGCACCGGTCTCTTCTAAAGGAGTGTGGAGCTATCTCAGCTCCTGTGGCCTTGGTCTCTCTTATCCTTTCTTTGTTCTCTTGAGAAATGGCCTACGGCCTGCAAACCAACAAGAAGGCTGTCTTTCTTGTTCCCTATCTCAGCCACAGTGGACTTGGCAAAACAGCCCCACTAGACAAGAGATTCTTATGAGAGTTTTTCAGCATGTTATACTGATTAGAGTCCAAGGTGCCTGAAATGTTTATCTTTAGTTTAATAAAGAGTTTTTGTAGTTGTTTTGTGATATATAAGACCATCTGTGGACTACGTGCTCAAAACATTAGGTAACCCTGATCTTTCCCATATAATACCCTACCATCAATCCTTTAGGGCAGACAGAATTTGGGAGAAATTTAACCCCCTCTGTCTCTTGAATACTGGTATTCAATAAAGCCTTCTTACTGCTTACCTCCTCCTGTCTCAGTGTTGGCCTTGTGACAGGCGGCTCGAACCCACAATTTGCGGTAACAAAATGAGGAGAGCCCAAGCCAAGTCATACTACCAAACCCCCCAAATTTTCCAAAAGTAAAAGGCCCAGATATCTGTGAAACAGAAAATAGAGGTAATGCTGAAAGTCAAATTATTGGTTATAAATTAAGTATAAGGAACAGAACTCCTGGGTTTCCTTCTTCATCCAGATAAGTAGGGACAAGAATTCTCAGTCCCTCCCAGGAGAAGACTGGAAGTTTTCTTTCAGGAAAGTTATTTCACCTGAGATAGTAAGAATACAACAAAATGGTTCATTTAGAAATTTGAGAACAGTGGAGAAAAAGGGATACTTTTAAAATCTTCCAAACCGGGAGACAAAAAGTCACATTTAAAGATTCTGGACTTGAAAGTGTTTTGGAGCTTTCAACATTCATGCTGGAGCTTGACGATATTGGAGAAAAATTGAAGACTAATGATTTCACATCTTTAAGTCTATTCCCACACAATGAATTGAAGAATTATAAAGATAGAATAAACACATTTTCATTAATGAAAGTCTTCCCAATAAGCACTGTATCTTTGTTCTTTTCTGTAACTAACTAAAGGATATGTTCCATGAAAATGTAGGAATAGAAAAAGGTATGAAATAAAGAAACCAAACAATCAATAAAGAAGAACATTGAAGGAACTTCCTAAAATGATGGTTAAAATATAAATAAGAACATTTGCTCTGTGGCTGCCCTAGAAATCAGAAATCCCAGAATGAAATGGAAGAATGGAAATGTCAAGAAAGCATGGCTATGTTATTAAAATTAAACTAATACATTAACTACAATATTTTGCCAAGGTATTTTGATTATATTGTAAGAAGACTTACACTAGGTAGATTTTGGGAAAAGATTTTTAACACATATTTTTGTAATAAAGCAAATGGAGAGAGGGAAAGAGACAGGAAGAGGCAGAGAGGAAAAGAGAGAGGAGAATAATACTAAAAAAAAATGTTATACATGAGGCTCATATTTGAATACTATTGCACGGGCTTAATAATGTAAACAATTTGTATTTTTCTAATTAAAACTGTACAGAAATATGGGAAGAGAAGGATTGTGTCTGTGTTTGTGTATGAGTGTGTTGGGGGTTGAGGAGTGAGGGAAGGGTGAAATAGAAAGCTAAATGTTTTTCTTCCATAGTGGGATCTAATATATAATGGCTAAAACTGGTAACAAAAAAAAAAAAAATACTGTGTCGACATATTATTAAAAAATATGGAGATATAAACAGGAAGAAATTTTAGAAGGAATGAAAAGTGATTGTCTATGGAGTAGTAGGAATTGGAAGTGGGTAAAGAAGGAGATGCTTTTCCTAACTTATGCATCTTTTAGAACAATTTGATTTCAAAGGAAATGTAACAACGTATGCATATTATCCTAAATGAGAAGAAATTTTTCTCCACTCATCCACCTGCCAGGCTGTAAAATTACTTTCCCAAAGGTAACCCTTGATTAGATTTTTCTGTTTACTTTAAAAATTACACAGTATTCTGTACATGCTTTTCTTTCATCAAAGTGTTTTAAGATTTATTTATTTGGTGTGTTTATGCCATTCTTTTAATATTTCAATACTATCTCATGACTTTTCACTTTTTTTATCACACTTCACTGATTTTAAACACTTTTTTTTTTTTTAACATTTCTGAAGCAAGATAGTGCTCTTTGTAATTGATGGTATCTTTCTAGTATAATTGCTTTTTTTTTCATTTGTTGGTTGTGAGTAAAATAATAATGCAATTTACAAAATTATTTTCATTTCAGTGAAATATGATGTTCAATCAGAATGCTATTGATGAGGATGGTCAGAATACGAAGACATTTAGATTGTTTCCAAGATTGTAAGTTAAAACAAAAACAAAACAAAAAAAAGGACATGTGTTACCCCTTTCTTGCACAAATGTGAGGATATTTACAGAATTAAAAATCAAATGTTCAAATATGATGGTCAAATGTTCTTAATTTAGATAAATACAGATGAATGGACCTCTAAAGTGGATGCAGCAACTTATGTAATCGTCATGAGTCTTTGAAAGTGTCATATCTTTCCTTGTGGAAATTTTTAACAATGTTATTATCATTGCCAAGTTGACTGGTTAAAAAAAAAAAAAATCACCAAATACTTTTATCATATTTCTTTAATTATAAAGGGAGATATATATCTCACAGACAATGGCTTGAATCAATTTTAATTTCATTTCATGTGCACTATTTGTTCTTTTGATATCTTCTATGGGTTATTGCTCTTAAAGTATTATCATTAACTTTCATTAATTTGATGTTATTATTGGATTATCAATAAATTAAATTATACCCCAAAAAAGAAGAAAAAATCAGCACAGTTGAGTCGATTCTGACTCATAGTGACCCTATACGACAGAGTAGATATGCCCCATAGGGTTTCCAAAGGTGTAAATCTTCACACATCTGTCACACTTTTTCTCCCGTGGAATGGATGGCGGGTTTCAACCTCTGACTTAAGTCTCTGCACCACCAGGGTGTCTTAAATTAAATGATTACATGTAGTGATATTTTTCTTTCATAATTTTGTAAATATTGTTGTTGTTGTTGTTGTTCTTAGGTGCCATCGAGTCGGTTCCAACTCATAGCAACCCCATGCACAACAGAATGAAACACTGCTGGGGCCTGAGCCATCCTTACAATCATTGCTAATGCTTGAGCTCATTGTAGCAACCACTGTGTCAATCCACCTCCTTGAGGGTCTTCCTCTTTTCCACTGACCCTGTACTCTGCCAAGCATGATGTCCTTCTCCAGGGACTGATCCCTCCTGACAACATGTCCAAAGTATGTAAGATGCAGCCTCGCCGTCCTTGCCTCTAAGGAGCATTCTGATTGTAGTTCTCCTAAGACAGATTTATTAGTTCTTTTAGCAGCCCATGGTATATTCAATATTCTTCACCAACGCCACAATTCAAAGGTATCAACTCTTCTTCGGTCTTCCTTATTCATTGTCCAGCTTTCACATGCATATGATGCAATTGAAAATACCATGGCTTGGGTCAGGCACACCTTAGTCTTCAAGCTGACATCTTTGCTCTTCAACACTTTAAAGATGTTCTTTACAGCAGATTTACCCAAAGCAATGCGTCTTTTGATTTTTTGACTGTTGCTTCCATGGCTATTGATTGTGGATCCAAGTAATATGAAATCCTTGACAACTTCAATCTTTTTTCCATTTATCGTGATGTTGCTCATTGGCCCACTTGTGAGGATTTTTGTTTTCCTTATGTTGAGGTGCAATCCATACTGAAGGCTGTGTTCTTTGATCTTCATTAGTAAGTGCTTCAAGTCCTCTTCACTTTCAGCACACAAGTTTGTGTCATCTGCATAATGCAGGTCGTTAATGAGTCTTCCTCCAATCCTGATGCCCCGTTCTGCTTCATATAGTCAAGCTTCTCCTATCATTTGCTCAGCATACAGACTGAATATCTATGGTGAAAGAATACAACCCTGACGCACACCTTTCCTGACTTTAAACCAATCAATATCCCCTTGTTCTGTCCCAACAACTGCCTCTTGATCTATGTAAAGGTTCTTTATGAGCACAATTAAGTGTTCTGTAATTCCCATTCTTCGCAATGTTATCCATAATTTATGATCCACACAGTTGATTGCCTCTGTATAGTCAACACAACACAGGTAAACATCCTCTGGTATTCTCTGCTTTCAGCCAGGATCCATCTGACATCAGCAATGATATCCCTGGTTCCACATCCTCTTCTGAAACGAGCCTGAATTTCTGGAAGTTCCCTGTCAATATACTGCTGCAGCCATTTTTGAATGATCTTCAGCAAAATTTTGCTTATGTGTGATACTAATGATATTGTTCTATCATTTCCACGTTTGGCTGGATCACCTTTCTTGGGAATAGGCATAAATATGGATCTCTTCCAATCAGTTGGCCAGGAAGCTGTCTTTCATATTTCTTGGCATAGACGAGTGAGCACCTCCAGCATTGCATCTGTTTATTGAAACATCTCAATTGATATTCCATCAATTCCTGAAGCCTTGTTTTTTGTCAATGCCTTCAGAGCAGCTTGGACTTCTTCCTTCAGTACCATTGGTTCCTGATCATATGCTACCTCTTGAAATGGTTGAACATCGACTAATTCTTTTTGGTATAATGACTGTGTGTATTCCTTCCATCTTCTTTTGATGCTTCCTCCATTGTTTAATATTTTCCCCATAGAATCCTTCACTATTGCAACTCGAGGCATGAATTTTTTCTTAGTTCTTTCAGCTTGAGAAACTCCGAGTGCGTTCTTCTCTTTTGCTTTTCTATCTCCAGCTCTTTGCACATGTCGTTATAATACTTTACTTTGTCTTCTCGAGGTGCCTGTTGAAATCTTCTGTTCTGTGAACTGAAATGGGCTGGTATTGGCCATTTAGAACCAGACAATCATATAGTCTACTATGCTGGGAATGACAACTGGAAGAAGAATGGCATTGCATTCATTGTCAAGAAGAACATTTCAAGTTCTATCCTGAAGTACAACACTGTCAGTGATAGGATAATATCCATATGCCTACAAGGAAGACCAGTTAATACAACTCTTATTCAAATTTATTCACCAACCACTAGGGCCAAAGATGAAGAAACAGAAGATTTTTATCAGCTGCTGCAGTCTGAAATTTATTGAACATGCAATCAAGATTCATTGATTATTACTGGTGATTGGAATGCAAAAGTTGGAAACAAAGAAGAAGGATCAATTGTTGGAAAATATGGCCTTGGTGATAGAAACAATGCCAGAGATCAAATGACAGAATTTCACAAGACTAATGGCCTTTTCATTGCAAATACCTTCTTTCACCAACATAAATGGCAACTGTACACACGGACCTCACCAGATGGAACGCGCAGAAATCAAATTGACTACATCTATGGAAAGAGACGATGGAAGAGCTCAATATCATCAGTCAGAACAAGGCCAGGGGCCGACTGTGGAACAGACAATCAATGCTCATATGCAAGTTCTAGCTGAAACTGAAGAAAATCAGAGCAAGTCCACGTGAGCCAAAATATTACCTTGAGTATATCCCACCCAAATTTAGAGGCCATCTGAAGTATAGATTTGACTCATTGAATACTAGTGACCGAAGACCAGACAAGTTGTGGAATGACACCAAGGACATCATACATGAAGAAAGCAGGTGGTCATTGAAAAGACAGGAAAGAAAGAAAAGACCAAGATGGATGTCAGAGGAGACTCTGAAACTTGCTCTTGAGCATCGAGCAGCCAAAGCAAAAGGAAGAATTGATGAAGTAAAAGAACTGAACAGAAGATAACTTTGTAAATAATATTTGAAAAATAATTTATTTTCCTGATATTTACAATACGACATTTAATAAAGTCTAAGGCAATTTCTCATCCTAAAACCATACCTATGCCACCTTTTTTTGATTATTCCAAATGCAAGATAAATTTTTGAAAATTCCATGATTTTATTAAAAAAAAAAAAAAAAGAAACAGAGTGATAAAAGCCATTAAAGTGTTATGGTTTATATAAGAATTTATTATATTTATGGTAGTTGATGCAGATAGCTGAAAACTATATTAAAGAGCTAAAACAACATATGCTTTACAAAAATATCAGAATACAAAACATCTCTAATTGTTTTGCCGATCATTTCTCTTGTAAACATTGTTGCATTGATGCCTTATATATGGAACACACATCTGCCGTTAACTACATTTTACCGTACGGGTAAAACATAATCCTATTCCTGTGCATGACATAAATTTGCCATCATACTGGTAATACGTGGTTAAATATTGGAATTTTTCAAATTTGCATCAGAGTGGCCAGTATATCCTCACCTAGACAGTGAACACAATCTTATTATATTTTAAACTTTTTTTCCTTGGAGATAATATCACTGTGACACACAAATATAAAAATAGGAAATTAAACTAGATAAGAGAGTAACAATGACAGGCAAAGATAGTGAAAAGGAGACCTTCTGTATCTACATCTCCCAGAATCATTTGGGGCTGTGCTGCACCAGGGAGTGCTTAGTGTCCCTATACTGTCTCCGATATCCCAGGGATGGTATTCAGGAACTGTCAAAATGAAGCCTTAACTGATCCTAATTTCCAGGGTGATAAGCTGCAGCAGTATGCCTTCATAAAACCTTTGTTTACTTAAACTTTAATAACTAAGGTTGTAGAGACAGAAAAATCTACAAGCTGCGTTTTAAAGACTTTTTATTAACCTATACGACAATTCATTTCAATGGTTAGCATGTGCATTCAAATTTGAGACCATACGATAAAAGTTCCCTAACCTAGATTAATTGTTTCTTTATCAGCTGTCAGAAGAAAATTCACTGTGACACTAAGGGTGTATATGCTGCATATCTATCATAATATGTGTTATTAGGCAACTTACGGAACACTAAGTGTACATAAGGTGCCATTGTACTCACTACTGATAATAAAAAAATAATAATAATGCAGACACCTTATTCTACAACAATTCAAAATATATTTGGAACCAAAAATTCTACTAGAAAATTAGTTGATTTTTTAAATTGAGAAAGCCCATCTTTTTTCCTCCATCTTTTTCATTTTAGCACAGTATAGATTTCACTAAAGTATACTTTTCCTTAATGTAACTGCTTCTTGAATTAGAATTAGATGTCTTTTAAATATTTTTATGGTTGGACAGATTTTGTAATGGCAAGCTAAGCAAGATAATGAAAAGATTGTCTTATATATAATGAATCTTCTAGTAGAGATTTTAAATTGTATATCATACAGAGGGCATATTGAATATGATGCTAATAAATATGATTCTATATTTTATTCACTGTTGATGAAGGGGAAAATGTGGACCAAATCATTCTAAGCATCTTTTAAGGCACTTGGTGATATTATCTTCAAATACATATAAAGGAGAATTCAGTAAAGGAAATAGAACTTTGCTGTGACTTCATTTCCTACACTTGAAAGTCAAGAAACAAAATGGAAACAAGATAATGTCTTGCTGGGGATAGAGGATGTTAATGCATGTCAGCCCTCCCTCCCTGAGACCCTGAATTCAAATCCAGTCAATGCAAGACTGAAAAATCCTGAGAAAACCAACGTGGTTAAACAATGTCTGACCTTTTACATGACTCTGGGAGACACTTACCGAATTAATTTTATTCAATTATTAAGATTCAATTTACATTTATTGAGATTCGATCATGGGTTAGTTGCTGTGCAGGATCACAGAGATACAAAATCAAATATGATCTTCTGTCTACCTTCAATTATCTTTCAGGTTTTAGAAGAAACAGACAAAGGAATTAACAATCACACCACATTGTGATATACAGAAGGAAGAAGAAGTTCTTGAAGGGGTAGTTCATCCAGTAAGAGGGTATTTTCAAAATCTGTCAGGATCTTTAAAAGTCCCTGCATGACAAACATGGTTAAGCACTTGGCTATTAACCAAAAGGCTGGAGGTTCGAATTAACCCAGAAGCACCTTGGAAGAATGGCCCGATGATTTGTTACTGAAAAATTAGCTATTGAGAATCCTATGGGGCACAGCTCTACCCTGCTGACACACATGGTGTTGCAATCGACTTGGCAGCAACTGGTTTGGTTTTGGTTCAGTGGGGATGTTTTGGCTGACACAATAATTGTGTGTCGGCATTTATTGGACAGAGAGATATGCTAGATGTCCTAAAATCATATCAAAGATTCTACACAGCAAAGAATTATTCAGCATTCCACATAACTTACAAACATCTTTTGGGACTTTTTTTTTTGGTAAGTGGGCCTAGAATCTATTTCTATTTTACATGCAAATATAGACTACTCTTTAAAAGGTTTTAAAATATTCTTATTTTTATTAGAATACATGAATATATAAACCAAGAAGACATTGTAGTTACTTTCTTTGGATTTTTTTTGTAAGAATCTTTCACCATTTGGTAAACTACATTGCCCACAAAATCCATTTGTATCGGTCTGAGTTTGTAGCTGACTCATTTATCGTTTTACATTTATCATTTTTACATTTTCTAGGGTAGTCATGCCTGAGTATTTATATATGTAATCAAAGCATTATTCATTTGTTTATAAATTACTTTCTTTTTTATTGAAATTTGAACATTTAATTAAACTATGCAAGTAGGCTAAAACCATTTGACATAGTCAATTCCAACTCAGGTACTCCATGTGTGTCACAGTAGAACTGGATAATAGAACTGCAGTAGTCAATGGCTGTAACTTTTTGGAAGTAGATTGCTGAGCCTTTTTTTTTTCAAGGTGCTTCTGGGTGAATTCAAATAACCAACCTTTCTGTTAGTAGCTGAACATTCAACCATTTGTGCCACCCAGGGATCCTTAAGTAGGCATATTCCTCTTACGTTATTCTCTTGGGCTTATTTGCTGCTTCTTTGGATTTTGGAAGTGTCTTAACCACACTGGGAAATGAATCATGCTCTTCCTCACTTAATGGTTTACTTGGAAGTGTCACAGTTTTAAGTATGTCCCATGATAAGTGAGGGCCCTGCACCAGGCCCAAGCTCTAGTAAAGCTCTCTGCAGTTTGGACCTTTGAGCCGATCCACTGGTGCTTTAGGTATCAGCAGTGGAAAAGGACATTTTAGTGAGTCTACGGCAGACCTCAGTAAAGGAGGCACAGCACAGACTCCTAAATTTCTGGAGCAAATCTCTTATCATCTGTGACAAATTTTCTATTCTCTGTTTGTAAAGCAGACCTTAGCATGGCACCAGGCCCTAGTGAAGAGTGAGGGTTTGACCAGAGCATATTAAGGGAGTGCAACGAGAGCTGCTCATCATAAGCACGAGTCATCAGCCTAGGAAGGCACAGCATGTTTGGTCACGGTGGTGAACAGGGAGCGATCCATGGGTCCGATCGCAAGGGCTACCTTTCATTGCAACTAATGGAAGTACTGCCACTGCTGAATGTTCAACCTGCCAGCAGCAGCAACAGACCTGAGTTCTTGATACGACACTCTCCCTCAAGAAAACCAGTCAGCCACTTTAGACACATTACATTCTGCCAGAGGAAGTGATAATTTGTGATATGAATAAAGAAACGTTAACCAGTATATTGTTGCTGTTGTTAGGTGCCATTGAGTTAGTTTCAACTCATAGCGACAACAAGTCACAGAGTAAAACTGCCCATAAGGTTTTCTCTGTTGTAATCTTTACAGGAGCAGATTGCCAGGACTCTTTGCTGAGGAGCCACTGGGTGGGTTCAAACCACCAACCTTTCAATTAGAAGCCAAGCTCTCAACCATTGCGTGACCAGGGGTATTTAACCACTATATTAAGCATACTTTTTTTTGCCGTTATAGGGATTAAAATATTTTATTTTAATATTGTTTATTATTAATTTTGTTATTGACATACAAAGCAAAGCATAACACCAATTCAACCATTTCTACATGTCCAATTCAGTGACGTTGATTACGTTCTTCAAGCTGTTCAAACATTCTCACCCCCTTTTCTGAACTGTTCCTCCCCCGTTAACATAAACTCACTGCCCTGTAAGGTGCCTATCTAATCTTTCAAGTTGCTACTGTCAATTTGATCCCATATAGTTCTAAAAGAGCATAATGTTTAAGACAGGCATTTTTTACTAGTCAAGCTAAACTATTGTTTGATTTTAAGAAGACTTTATGAAAAAATTTTGGTTTAAGTTTTAAAGGTTATCTCAGGGCAAAATTTCAGGGGTTCATTCAGCCACCATGTCTCCAAAGTCGAGTCCACGAGAATTTTAAATTCTGCTCTGTATTTTCCCCCTTTTGATCAGGATTCTTCTATAAAATCTCTGATGAACATGTACAGTAATGATAGCCAGCCACCATCTAGTTCTTCTAGTCTCATGGCAACAAAGGCAGTTGTTAATGGAGGCACTTAGCCACACTTTCCATATCCTCCTTCTATTCCTGACTCTCCTTCTTCCTCTGTTGCTCCAGGTGAATAGACACTAATTTTTGTGCCTTAGATTGCAGCCTGCAAAATTTTAAGACCCCAAGTGCTATGCAACCAACTAAGAGGCAGAACAGAAATACTTAACATTTTATTAGGCTGATTAACTGGGATGTCCCTTGGAATCATGATCCTAAACCTCCAAACCAAGGAACCAAATCCCATGAAACTTTTGGTTATACATAGCAGACTCTGTAGCTACTCTTTAGCTACATACATTACATATAAATACATATTTTAATACACACAAAAAAACTTGTAAGCAAGGACTCAAACAGATACTTGTACAACAACCTTCATTGCAACACTATTCACAATAGCCAAAATGTTGAAACAGCCTAAATGCCCAACAGTAGATGAATGGAAAAACAAAATGTGGTACATACATGCGATAGAATACTACCTAGCCAGTAGGAAAAATGAAATCTTGATACATGCTACAATGTGCATGGAACTTGAAAACATTGTGCAGACTGAAATAATTCAATCACAAAAGGAAAAATATTGTGTGAACACACTTCTATAAAAAGACAAGGAAACGAAAATATGTAGAGACCAAAATTTATTACTGGTTACCATGGGTGGGAAGGAGAGAAATATGTGGGCTTAGTGGTGATGGAATAACGACATTGGTTAAGGGTGGGATTGCATAGCAGATAATTGTAATTGTTGTCAATAAATTGTACACCTGTTAAAAAGCTGAATTCACAAAAGGTGTGTGATAGATATATTTACAACAACTACAAAAAAAGAAAGAAAGATAAAATAAGTAGTTGCTGAGGTTGCTTATATATATTAAGCATACTTAATCTCCAAATCTCATATTTCTTTGTAATTAGACACATGCTTAAGCTGAGTCTCATGAGCCAAATTCTGTGACAAAATCTGCCTGACTTTTAGGGATCTCTTCATGAAACTGAGGAGATATAATTTTAAAATGACCTAAGAAGTAATCAGGAAACCCTGGTAGCATGGTGATTAAATGTTGCGGCTGCTAACCAAAAGGCCAGCAGTTTGAATCCACTAGGCGTTCTTTGGAAACTCTATGCGGCAGTTCTACTGAGTCCTCTGGGGTCGCTATGAGTCGGAATCAACTTGACAGCAAAGGATTTTGGGTAAGAAGTTATCTTTATGTATTTAATAAATGCTGATGATTTATAAACAGCTTTGAAAGAAGGTTTAAAAACAGTATATGTTGGCCTGACTCCTGAAGGCCTTGATATTTTGTTTTCTTCACTTACATATAAATTGAATAAAAAATATATATGGACCATGTATTAGGTTCTTATTTTTGGGGGCTGCTTGCTGTGGCCCCTCATTATAATTAAATTAATATTAACTTGTAAAGATTATCTAAGTTCATAAGATGATTACATGACAATAAATTATAGCATTGATATTCAAACCATGTTTATATTATATTTGAAAATTATACTACTAGTATGCAAGATATTGGTATTTATACTTGAATTCCCTCATTTTCTGAAAGAGGAAAAGTTATTAAAATTTGTTCTGGATAATATTCTATATAAATGTTTAATAAGAAATCATAATGTTAATATTGAAATAATTCTGTTATCTGATACCAAAATATCATGAGGAATGTACTAAAAGCTGGATTATGGTTTCCTATTTTTTCAGCAATAACCTTTCAATATTTTATTTGTCCATAAATTTAATGAATTACATACACATAAACTATATATGTGTTTATGAATATATTCATGGTCATATCTATAGTCATGTGATAAAAGCAATTACCAAGACTTCTGTTTCATTTCTGTATATTTCATGTGAAACAGAAGCTCTGGTAATTACTTCTATCATTATGTTTCTATTATTAAAAATGTTGACTTCAAGAAAGAAAGATGACTGAAGATAGATACTTGATATTAGCTCTGATTGCAATGGACTTTGTGATATATTAACTATTCATGTATAGACAAACTCTTAGAAATTTCAAGAACAAAAATTAATTTATTTGCTTGACAAATATTTACTGAGCACTTTTTTTTTTAAGTGTCTGTCATGAACTACTTATTTTAAGAAATGGAACTATAGCAGTGAGGGAAAAAAACAAACAAAAAAACAATTCTTAAATATCTCGGAAGTAGTATTTTGATTGGAAGAGACATATATTAAACAATGAAATTCAAGTGGATTTCGAGACTAAGTTCCATTATTTGTTGTATTTGTCTTCCCAGGCTGTCCAGTCAGGTACTCAAGGAATTCAATCTTTCCCATCAAGTTACTACATTTTTAGTTATGAGTAAAGGACAATTTTCTTTAAAAAAAAAATTTTTTTTTTCTTTTTTTATATTAGCTATTAAGCTGTTTAACTCACTGAAGTCACTCATTTATTCTTCATGTTTGAAGCTAAAGTCAACTTTTAAATATTTCTTAAATTTCAACAAATGAATTTCTTGTCGTGCTATACTCTCTCTTATAAAAGCAATAACAAACTAAACAAATATGTTTTCCCTCAAGGAAGCTAAGGAATCAGTGTGCCTGACAAGTTTGAGTTTTCATGAGTAAATACAAAGGAAAAAGGAAAAAAAAGAATAACTGAGATAACTATACACAAAATAAAGACAAAAATTTATCTCATTTCTAAAGGAAAACCAAACAAAACTAGATGACATTTTTTAGAAAATAAAGTAACTCCTTTAGAATGAAATTTCTGTTGTTGTTAGGTGTCGTCGAGTCAGCTCTGACTCATAGCAACCCTATAGAACAGAGTAGGATTGCCCCACAGTGTTTTCAAAGAGCAGCTGGTGGACTTGAACTCCTGACCTTTTGGTTAACAGCTGTAGGTAGCTTTTAACCACTGCACCACCAGGGCTCCGAACTTTCAGTAGATATAAAAATTAATACCTAAAATAAATTTTAATATATGTATAATTTTCTTAAATCTCAGTTTATAGGTGAAGAAACTTATGCACTAAGATAAATATACGATTCAAAAAAAAAAAGTAATAACAAAGGAAGGAAAAATAAATTGGGCCCAGATAGCTCCAGAATCAAGATTCAATCTACTTGAATTATTATAATAATATATTTGTATAGCAATTCTTAACATTTTGCCTAAATGTAAGAAAAAAATGCCTATTATAGGTCTATGTAGAAAAAGGCATATAATAGTTATATTGAAATATGAAGACTGAAGATAAAAGTCATCCATCTAAGTCACAAAAAAATTCTATTAAGGCCGTTTGGCCTTTTGTTAAATGAATTTGGAATATTCTTTCCCGAAATGTAAATACAGATATTGCAGTTGAATCTGTGACAGCACGAGGGCACCCTAAGATCGTGGGTGTATAGCCGTTTCTTCACCTATACTGGACTTTGAATATAATAGCGTCCAGATGTATTTCTTTAATTAACACAAGGTCACTTTTAAAATAACCTGTCATCTTGGCAACAATAGCAATCCTTGTTTCAAAACAGTTACTTGTTGAATGTCACAGAAACTTGTGATCATGTGTATTTTGCTCTTCTACTTATTCTCATAAACTGCCCTATAATAGATTAATATAACAAACATCTTTGTAGCATCCACTCAATTTTTCTCTGAGGATGCCTGATCAAAGTAAAGGGATACTTGCTTGGCATCTATGTTTCTGCTCTGTCTCCTGTTTTCCCAACAAATAAAAAGTAGAGGGAAGCATTGGATCCATGCCTTGAAGTCAGAATCCCAATACTGATCATTTAAATTTAGCAACACAGAAAAGGGGCATTAACAATTCATTTGCATTCATGATTCTGTCTGAGTTCTGCATTACTTTAATGAAACTTTTTTGTTTAATCTGTGAAACACCCTGGCACTTTTCCAGTAAATTACCTCTTTTCTTTCTTTTTTAACTTATGTTGCATGATTTACTTGTTTATAAAAAATAAAAAAAAAAAGTTTAGATAACATAGAGTGAAAAATAGTATATTTAAAATCAATTGATTAATCTATTAATTATTGAAACAAATATTTCAACAAGTACTTTATGGAAAAACATTGATATTTAACCTTCCGAAGTGACCTAAGTTTTTAACTAAAACTGATATAGTCAGAAAAGTGTGATAGGATAAATTTTAGTCAGACAAAAATGCATTGAAGGGTTGTGTAATCTCTCTCTGCCTTAGTGTACAAACCTTTAAAGTGGGGAATAAATAATGGTGTTGTGCTAAAGAATTCAAATACAGCAATAACATTGCACAGCGCATGCCATGTGTACAGTTAATAAGTCTTAGCTGCTAGTGGTATTATCTAAATATTTTTCAATTTTAACAAGAAATTGATCAGCTCTCACCCTATATTCTTACGTAAGAAATATCCAATTATTTTAGTAGCATAGTTTTGCACTATCAAACAATTGTCAGAGCTATATTGTAAACTTTTATGTTTACTTGAAGTGTAAAACTGATTTGTTATGAAAACCAAAGGGGGAGGGGGAAGAATAGTGTGAAATCTCACAATCTGAAATCAGGTACCTGGCAACTCAGTATTTTTAGAAAGGAAAAAACTGTAAAATAATAGCTGACAAGCTATAATGGGTCATAATATAGAGGCTTGATGGCACTGGGTTGGGTTTTAATATAGACTATGTAGAGGCAACAACAGAACATCCCAGCTCAGTGATCTGCTGTGTGACCCTCTGCTCCATGACTCATTTTTGAACTATTAGACATCATGGTAATGCCCTGTTCCAAACTGATATACCTCCTTCCTTGCTCACTTCTATTTTCTCGCCATCACACCTAGGTTTGTAATAAGAGTCTTCTACAAATAGCTCTCACTATTTAATCCTTACAACAGAAGACCTAGGCTAACACTGATATTTGCTTGTACAGTAAAAAAAAAAAAAAAAATTATATACACATATTATATATATGTGTATATATATACAGGGTGATTTCATGCTGAAATGCACATACTTAACAGCCGTAGGTAGTTTTTAACCACTGTACCACCAGGGCTTCAAACTTTCAGTAGAAATAAAAATTAATACCTAAAATAAATTTTAATATATGTATCATTTTCTTAAATCTCAGTTTATAGGTGAAGAAACTTATGCACTAAGATAAATATACGATTCAAAAAAAAAGTAATAACAAAGGAAGGAAAAATAAATTGGGGCCAGATAGCTCAAGAATCATTATTCAGTCTACTTGAATTATTATAATAATATATTTTTATAGTAATTCTTAATGTTTTGCCTAAATGTAAGAAAAAATGCCTATTATAGGTCTATGTAGAAAAAGACATATAATAGTTATATTGAAATAGGTTAAAAAATTAGGTTAATTGATTTTTTTGTGTGAAAATATACATATCGAGGATATGACATTTCAACAAATAAAATTTTTCACCACTCATGTTAAAGTGCTGCTAACGCATGCACATTAGCAAAGGAATGAGACTTTGGAAGATAATTCTGCCAAACCGTATACACTCACTCTGCTTGGTGGGCAAAACACAAGGCCATTTTCATAGCTCTGGACATTGCTTCCCTTGATTAATCTTGTTATGTTTCTACTGACCGTGGACTACAGATACTTTCTCAGCTGTTTTCTTTGCCACTTGGAAGGCTACATAAAGGCTAGCAGGTTAAAGTCATTTCTCTTTGGGAGCAAACTTTGGGAACAAATTATAGCTGCTGACTGAACCATCTGTGTCATTCATATACATGCCCACGATAAGAGCCCATCCTCTGATGAAACTATCTAGAAAAGCTACAGATTGATCCTATATCACTCAAGTAGCCACCATTCACTTTTGGATCTCACATTGTATGAGCCTTGTCAACACATCTACCATCATACAATGGGCACAAGTAAAGAAAGCTATGATGGTAATGAAGAGTCTACCACTGCCTCCAAGAATTATGAATCCTGCCAAAAAAGGACTTGTTTTTCTCTAAGTTGAGGAGAACACATTGCACGGGCACGGTTCCTGCCCACTGCTGACAGATTTAGTTCATCAGAACTTTGATCACATCCCAGGACTAACTGCTACAGATGCTTTTTTAAGTTACAGTGTTGTTGTTTCTGTCTGACTCACATCATTATAGTCCTTGAAACTAATCAGTTGCGTTCTCCGCAATCAGGACCATTTTCAGTCTAACACTGTTATGCCTTCCAGGGCATGATGACTCTTCCTCCTAACAGCAATGTCAAACTGGTGTGATTGCTGCGCCTTCCTGGTATAGGGCCTGGTGTAGGGGACTTAAACTTAATTCTGGTTCTGCCCTTCTATCTCTTTTGTTGGATTGGCATGGTCTTGGGTCACAAGAATAATGACCTCTTGTTTGAGGACACTGCTTGCCACGTCACCCTATCATGGCCATAATACATCTCAATAAGTTTTATAAAAATAATTTCCATAAAATTGCAATTGGTCCTTAAAGACTAACAGTCTGGATGCAAGCAGAGGATGATTGTAAAAATGGTGAAGTTTTAGCTGCCCGAATGAGATAAGCCTATTTGTGATTGTGGAGGGAGAACAACAACCTTGGCATCTGGGGAAACAGTAGTTCAGACACTGGAAGATACCTGGATAGTAGGGACATTAATAATTTTTTTTTTTTTTTCAAAATTGCTCCTGGACACTTCCTTATGAAGAAAAACATCGTGTTGTAGCTCTTCTAAGCTGTTGCATACACCTTAAATTCATTCAACCACTGAGTAGTCCATTCTCATCCGATAGCTCTGATCATGACTTGATCATTTCCCTAATCCTTCCCAAGAAGTCTTTTGGAAGAAGCAAGTGATGATCTCTGACCCTGTACTTCCATACAGTACACCTGTCAAACACTCCAGATCTCATTTCATGGGACAGAAAAACGCCACCTAGTTGAAAATGTGAACAAACAGGACAAGTTGAGCATTCCCTCTAAAACAAATTGTTGTTGTTACTTGCTGCTGAGTCAGATCCAACTCATGCCAACCTCATATACAAAAGGCCAAAACTGTCTGGTCCTGTGCCATCTTCATGACCTTTGGTATGCAGGAGTCCATTGTTGACCACAGTGTATTTTGAGTGCTTTTTGGCCTAGGAGTTTCAACTCCCACCAATGTACAAACAATGTTCTGTTGTGATCCATAGAGTTTTCACTGACTAATTTTCAGAAGTAGATCACCAGGCTTCTTAGTATGTCTTAGCTTAGAAGTTCTGCTGAAACTTGTCCACCATGGGTGACCCTGCTGGTATTTGAAATACCAGTTGCATAGCTTCATGTTCATAGCAACATGTAAGGCATCACATTATGACAAAATGATAGTACTAAAATAAGAACTAGGCTCACTTATGACTTGGATGATTGTACTTCACTGTACTCTAGGCTGCTTTTGGCTATTACACAATCTATTAAAATGGCTTGATTTCATAAATTAATAGTAAATTAAATTTTTGTTGACATCTATATTGACTTTAAAAGTTATTTTAATGTATCCAGTCAAAATTTCAAGTAAAATAGTTCTGATATTTTCATTATGGCCAGTTTATTGGTCCTTAGCAATGCTTTGAATGTGTCGTTGCAAAGCAGAGGGCATTTTCACAATGAATGAAAATTAATTTATTTGCCCAACATCATCATTATGAATTTTAACCAATTCTAATTTAATGGTGTGTTATGGATTGAACTGTGTCCCTCAAAAATATGTTTTGCAAATTCTAACCTCTATGCCTGCAGTTATAACGCCTTTTCAGAATGGGTTGTTTTGTTATGTTAATAGACAGGATTAGTGTGGGGTGTGCCTTGAGTCATTCTGTCTTGAGATAAAAGCAAAAGCAGCAGAGATGTGTTAAGATCAATGCCAAGACACATGGAGAGCTCCAAGGAACAGAAAGCAGAAGCTGAAGAGACAAGGACATTCCTCCAGAGCTGGTAGAGAGAGAAAGCCTTTCCCTATAGCCAATGCTCTGAACTTGGACTTCTAACCTTTGAAACTGTAAGAAAGTAAACTTGTTTGTTAAATTCACCCACTTAATGGCATTTCTGTTATAGCACCACTTAGATAACTAAGACAGAGTGCAATCCACCTAAGCCAGTAAGCCAAAATTCAACCTTGGTCATTGGATTCAGTCTAACAACTCACACAGAATACATTCCTCTCTGCCTACTTCCGTAATCTTTTGATTATTCTATCCTGACACCATAATTCTGTTCCTCAAACTTGAATTAGTCACTCTGACTTCATGACTAGCTTTGCATGTACTACTCTATTATCAATTAAAATTTCCCCTTAGTGGTATTTCCAAGACAGAACTCTCAATTGTAAGCAGGAGATAATTGAAACACCCCTTAATCTAACAAGTAAGTTAACACGATCAAGTGAAATTAGGGCTATTCTGAGTTAACATCAATAAAAAAAAAAAAAAAAAAATTTTATTGATGTTAACTCAGAATAGCCCTAATTTCATTTGATGAAAGGCTTTTATATTTTTACCTTACTTTTTTCTTTATTCTTTTTCTGTTGTTGTTGTTGTGCTTAATCAATTTCAAAGGGACAGTATGTAGTAGTTATCCCAAACCCTAAAACAGCTCTCTCTCTCCTCACTTTCTTTCCTAATAGTTAGGTTTTCCCCTAGGGATTTTCTTCATTCTCACAGTCCAAGAATAAAGTCTATATCAAAATTAAACAGGATTAAAATCTCAAACTTGTAATGGAGTAGGACTGATGTAATGTGTACAAACAAAGCTATAAAATTTTTAGAGTATTTAACACTAAGAACAAAATTGAAATTAGGAAATTGAAACAACAAATGCCCTCTGGATTTATAACATATTCTGTCCTTCTTAGTATATCAGGTTGCTTCAACAATTTGGGTATAAATATCATCCAAATAATATTAATTCCAATTTATGAGGAAATTCCTTTTTGGGACCTAGATAAATGACATTCTCTCTGTAGGTTTATTTTCAAGCGTGAAGCTCATATGGGGAGTCCCTTCATCATTGATAGGAAATGACTGACAGATGGCATTGTTTCATACTCTCTTTGATAGAGTTGGCGTGAGACTTGGAGTCCAAAAGAGGCCTTTGTAAGTAAAAGGTTGAAGAGTGTGAAAGGAAGTCTATAGAGCTTCTAAGTGTTCCTAAGGGGGTTCATTCCTTTGCTCTTTAATCATGCCCTTTTGACAAACTAAAATGATTTCAAAAGAAAATGATTACCAAAATGGTAGATTTCACTATGGATGAACAGTGAGCTATACATTGAGGTAAAGGTCAACCCTGGCTGTTGACCCAGGAGCCAGCAAATCAAAGAGCTGTCACTGCTGAAGGAAAGGAATGTGTGCCTCATCAAATTCACTACAGTCCTCTAGTAAGAAAGAACTCAAAACCATTAGGTCGAATGACAATTACCAATAGTACTCTATTTGTGTCCTGGCATTAAAATAGTGAAAAAGTTAGGATTATGTCACTATTAGACTCTTGGATAATTCTTTTATAGCCTACTCCAAAGAGATTTACTGTCTCATAGGGAGTATTAGAAGTAATTCCAGACTGAGGCTTGGGAACATAATTTTACAGAGGACTGTCCTTCGATGTTTTTATTTAAGAAGAATCCTTACATTCACAAAAATTAAACATCCTATCTCCGAATCATTCCAGGATCTTGAAATAGGTAAGGTTTCCAACATACATGCTTTTCAATATATCTTTGGTTTTTTAATGTCTCCAATTATTTATGAGGATAATATGTGTCGTATTCCTAGAGTGGGAGTTTGGCTCTCAAAGATATGCTCTTTGAAAATCAGTGATGAAAATACCCAGTATTAGATTAGAACCATTCTTACTGTATTGTCAGGAGCATACATTTGAGGGGACATTTCTTATAAGTTCTTTGGCAAGATATATATAAAGGTTTTTAAGAAATTAACCAAATAATTTAATGTCCAGAATGAATTTCTGAAAGGAAACACAATTTGGTTCACTGCAGTGCAATTTCTGAGAACAGAAATTTAAATCAATCTAAATTTCAAACAATGAAATATGGTTATGTAAAATTTGGAAAACCATGAAGGAATTACTCAAATAACATTGCCACATAAAGCCTTTTCTATGGTTTTGTTGTTGTTAGGTGTTGTCAAGTTGGCTCAGACTCGTAGCAACGCTATGTACAACTGAATGAAACATTGTCCAGTCCTGTACTATCCTGACGATCATTGCTGTGTTTGAGCTCATTGCTGCAACCATCATGTCAATCCATTTCCTTGAGGATCTTCCTCTTTTTCTCTGACTCTTTCCTTTATAAAGCATGATGTCCTTCTCCAGAGACTGGTCCCTCATGATAACATGTCCAAAGTATATGAGATGAAATTTTGCCACCCTCACTTCCAAGGAGCATTCTGGCTGTACCCCAAGATGAATTTATTTGTTCTTCTGACAGTCCATGGTATATTCAATATTCTTCACCACCATCAGAATTCAAAGGCATCAATGCTTCTTTGGCCTTCCTTTTTCATTGCCCAGCTTTCGTGTGCAAATGAGGCAATTGAAAATGCCATGCCTTGGGTCAGGTGCACCTTAGTACTCAAAGTGACATCTCAAGCCTTGAGAGATAATGTAAATTGTTCTCCTGGGTTTTGGATTTGCCTGGTGCCTGTTAGCCCTTCTTTCCCTCTAATTTCTCCCATTTCTTAATGAACTTTTGGTATGATATAATGGGGTGAATGTGTTTTACATGTGGCACGGACATGAATTTTGGAGGACCATGGAGTGGAATGTTATGGATTTAATGTGTCCCCTAAAATGTGTGTCATCTTGGCTAGGCCATGATTCCTAGTATGGTGTGGTTGTCCTCAGTTTGTGATCTGATGTAATTATCCTCCATTTTGTGATGTGATATAAATCCTAGCTTCTATGCCTGTGATTATTGTTCCATTTGGGAGTGAGTTGGCTGTTATGTCAATGAGGCAGGATTAGGATGGGATGTATCTTGAGTCACTGCCTTACTAGAGGGTATAACTCACGTCACTATTCTTACCCCAGTCACCACCCTTACAACCCTTATTCAAACCAGTTCTTTCTTGAATCAAACCTTTTATCTTACAAAAGATAAAAAGAGAGAGAAGCAAGCAGAGAAAGGAGCTTCAATAACACCAAGAAGAGATTGGAACAGAGTGAGTCCTTTGAACCTGGGTTTCCTGTGCTAAGGACCTCCTAGAATCAGAAGACACAGAAAGAGCTATAACACGAGAGAGGGTGCAAGATGGTGAGACATGGTGGCAGAGAAACGGCAGCAGCAGTACCAGGAGACTGGCGAAAGATGACATGGGAGCTGACCCACAGAGTGAAAGAGAGCTATGTGCTTTTGTGCAGGAGGTTTCCTGGCAGAGTGGGGTGGTAGAGCTAGGTGCCTCTGGGCACATAGAGCTAAAGGGCTTTGTAACACTTGCTCCAGCAGGGTAGGGCTGGACAAGGGGCTGAAAGCCAGACAGTGGCTTGTGGACTTGGCTGAGAAGAGTTTGTCCTGATTGGCATGGACCTTCCTCCAGAGCGGACAGAAAGAAAAAGCCTCCCCCATGAGCTAGAACTCTGAATTCAGGCTTCTAGCCTCCTAATCTGTGAGAAAATTAGATTTCTGCTTGCTAAAGCCATCCATTTGTGGTATTTCTTTTATAGCAGCACTAGGTAACTAAGGCTTTTCCTTACTACTTTATGTTATGTATTCTTTATATCTGTGTTGTCCTCGTGCCTCTGTTCCCTCAGTAACATTCTCTGTCTTTTCTATGCTCTGCATTCTATTTCAGAATGATCGACCCCATTCCTTAACCTGGCTTCTTGTTGGGTTTGACCAATGGGAGGCAAGGTAGGGGGCTAGAGGGAAAGATTTCTCCCTTCCTCTCTGCCTTTGGCTGTACTGTCACCAGTATCTGTGTAAGTTCTCCTTCTATAGCTCCTACCACATGAGCCTGCAAGGTTTCAGCTTCTGTCAAATGATCCTGGCCCCTGGGTACTCGTAACCCTACCTCTTCCATTTGTTCCTCCACCCTAAGACTGCTAGAAAAATCCTATTTCCAGACTCTGGATTGCTGCACAGACACCAGCTCAGCTTCTCAACCTACCACAACCATTATCAGTCCTCTGTATTAAATATCTTGTTTTAAATACTCAGAGGTGTTTCTTTCCTGATTGAACTCCAGCTGATAAATTAGTATTTCTGTATCTAAAACTATCTACTAATGTCCTTTTCTAATGTATTGTTTGTGAAATATGTAGTGCTACCATTAGGCCCCCCAAAAACCTTGGTGTTCAGTGGTTAAGCTCTTGGCTGCTAACCAGAAGATGGGCAGCAATTCAAACCTACCAGCCACTCCATGGAAAAAAGACGTGGCAGTCTGCTTCCACAAAGCTTTATAGCCTTGGAAATTCTGTGGGGGCAGTTCTACTTTGTCCTATAGGGTCATTATGAGTCAGAATCTTCTTGATGGTCATGGGAACCATTAGGCCCCAGGGTTGTGAATAAATTCTACTTTCGGTGTTCAAAGAGATCGTTTTGGAAGTTGCTACCTGTTACTGTCTAGTCGATTGCAACTCATAGCAACCCTATTGGACAGTGTAGAACTGCCCCATAGGATTTCCAAGGCTGTAAATCTTTATGGAAGCAGACTGCCACATCTTTCTCCCATGGAGGGACTGGTGGGCTCTGATAGCCAACCTTTCTGTTAGCAGCCAAGAGGTTAACCACCACTCCATCAGGGCTCCTGGAAGTTTCTATTCCTTCCTAATTCAACATTCTTAAGTAATGTTGATTAAATAATGTTATAGTTGTGGGAGTATGTCAAGCACTTCTGAGAAACTGCATTAACCGCTTGTGAGAAAATATTGTTTCAATATGAGGAATTCTTTTTCTTGTAGGAGAATCTCAGTGTCAGTTTTTTAAATTATACGTATTCGATTTCATACAAGTCAGATATATCCCAACTATATTTATTGAGTAGCGAGATTGGTACTTTCATTTTCTCAACATGAAACTTGACCATACAAATGACTCTTTATGAATCAAACTTAGCAAATGGCACACAAAGTAATTCACTTGTGGTCATAGGATTTTAATATTTTCACCTTATTTTGAATTTATACTTACTCTCTGAATTTATCTTATAACTTTCTCATTTTTACTTTCATATTTTCCAATTTATTTTTAAAATAGTTTGTTTTTCACAACATGCCTACTTTGTCTTTGGAAAGTGGTTCATAGTTATCTTAGATCTGGGAAAGAAATTTAATTAGTTTTGCATCAATTTGGCATGTTCGATTGGTTAGGATGGCATAAGTAAATGAAAATCAACATCCATATTGGACCACCCTATTTTTTTTTTTTTTTTTGGTCTACCAGTCCACAAATTCATTTTCTACCTTTTGTATCGGAGAATGTCTATACTATTTTCCTCTAATGCAAAATTATGCTTGAAATTAGCAGAACTCATAGACATAACGCAATTGTATTTTTAACCACATTTGGTCTAAATTAGCAGGATAACCTGATATTTGTCTAAACTGTTTTCTCTCAAAAAGTTTTTATAGAACTATAAGAAAAAAAATTCTCTTGCAATATTTGAAATAATCATCTCAAAATAACTTGACATTTTCTAAAATCTCATTTGTTCTCTTGTCTATTTCTAATGAACTAAATTTGTACAGGTGAAATTCAAGTTTTCAATATTATAAAGAAGAATCTACTAAATTGCATCCCTGTCATTCTATATTTTAAAGCTGGAACACATTTAGTGATTTTATGATTATATTATAATTTGTCCCAACAAATGTGATAGTAAGAATAATGGAGTTGAGTTAATAGTGATGTTTAGATAGGCAATCAATATCTGCAATGTTTAGGAACACACACCAGAAAGTAGCTAATAATACAATTTGAAAATAACTATTTTTATTCCGTGTAAAAATAAACCAAAGTGTTGTGTTAACTTTAACACGTTGTTGTTGTGTCCCGTCAAGTCGATTCAGGCTCATAGTCACCCTATACGACAGAGTAGAATCATCCCATAGGGTTTCCTAGGCTATAATCTTTATGGGATCAGATCGCCAGGTCTGTTCTCCTAAGGAGCTACTGGCGAGTTGAAACCAAAGACCTTTGGGTTAGCAGCCAAGCACTTAAGTGTCGCGCCATCCTATAATTCAATATAAACCCAAACCCATCGCTGTCCAGTTGATTCCGACTCATAACAACTCTATAGGACAGAATAGAACTGCCCCGTAGAGTTTCCAAGGAATGCCTGGTGGATTCGAACTGCCAGCCTTTTGGTTAGCAGCTATAGGTCTAAACCACTACACCACCAGGGTTTTATAATTCAATATAGTTTATATTTATTCAGAAATCTGCCTTAAAACGAGTTTCTTCTGCAATGTGAAGGCACTCCACAGTCACACAATAAAGACATGATGTAAAATCTGTATTTTATTTTATATACACACCATTTAGTTTTGCTTGAAAAAATATGTAGGTCACTGTTACAAGCAGACAATTTATGTTTGAAGCAGCCAGGAACAATGGTTCCACAAATCAAGCTTAAGCAGCCTTGTGCTCAGATGGTCTCTTTCCTCCAACCATTCCAAGTGATGAACACCACCTGTGGCACTCCTAATTCACAGCAGCAGGCAATCATTTCCCTTGGATATCCATTACCAGTAATTATTCCCAAGATAAGCTATTAGATATGGCTTGTGAACATCTCAGCTGTACACTTGAAAAAATTAATTCTAATATTTCCTTTGAGAGGCAGTTGTTCCTTGGTGACAAACAAACTAATGTAGTTCTCTAAAAAAAAAAAAAAAGGAAAACATATAGGTTTATTTTTGGAAAATTTATAAAGCTATTTTAAGTTATATTTTGGCATAGTTTGCAGAGTTCTTATGCAATCATTTTAAAACATAGAAATGGTTTATATTCTGTTGACGAGGTAGCATGAAATAGTTGGTAGTTATCTATTTATTCTTTCCTCTTACAGAAACCATTACCAAAAATTTGAGTTGGGGTACATAATAATTATATGTGACTTAGCAAAAACATCGCTTTTTAAAAAGAAGAAAAAAAAAGAATTAAATATGTTTTACACACCATTGTCTTTGGAAACTTGCATTGTGCAACACGCATTAACAGAATTTTTTTAAAAAGAACTTAATTTCAGTACTTTTATTCTTGTGGAAGATTATAAATTTATTTGTAAAAATACAAGATATAATTGTATGTTTGCACCATTTGTTTATAAACCGTATGATATTAGAAGCCTATTTAAAATATAAATTAGGAAGAATATTAAAATCATTTAGGTGCATTGTTCAGTGATAAATTTTAATTTCCTGAATATTTACAAAAAGTATTTTTAATGTCTTTTTTCATAACCTCATATTCTTAACTGCTAAAAGTGTAAAGGCAAAGGACATAAAAAGTTGGGTTGTTTAATGTCCTGATCTACCATCATTTTTTAGTTATAGTAAAAATGTTTTCAGGTTTCAGTTATGAAGTTTAGTGGAAACTAAAGCTCTGTCTACCCCTCTTCCAATGAGCAGTGGATGTGAAACCTAAATATCTGCTTCCTCACTCAGACTCTCGCGCTACACCTTGAAGTATGAGGAGTGCCAATGCTGAACTTCACCTGAGCTCTGGAAAGAGTAACAGTAAAGCCCCACTTCCCACCTTTTTGTGTCCAGGGAAAAAGCTTACCACAACAAACCATCCTTTGGTTTACCAAATTAGATTATAAGATATCTTAAAGTAGGTCTATCATGGTTGGCATAAAGATAAATATGTGCTTACATAAATTGAATATTCCTAAAATTCCTACAAATTAAGGAAACTGAACTTCCAATACCTTCGATGTGCTAAAATATGTATTTTTCTTGAAATTAAATGTTGTAAAATATATTATTGTTTCATTGATTAAGTAGGTTACCAAGTATTGTTTCTTAGTAACTCATGATCCTATTTAATCAAGTTTTCAATCAAAAACTTTGATATTTTGCCTGTTCAAAATCACATCCTGAATGGTATGTTTTGAACCTAAAACTGTCCTTGAAATTTTTTCCAGACAGCCACTGCAAAATCACAAAGGATTCATTCTTTCACTTTTAAAAAGAGAGTTGCTACTAGTTCTTTACTTTACCTATCACTCCTCTGCACTGCTACATCCTAAAGCCTTCAAGGCAACTGCTTCCTCCTGAAGTATTTATTACTCACTCATCTCAAATACAGATCCAAATTTGGTTTATTGAAGTAATTAATTAGGTTTTATCAGCATCAAATAATTTAAGAGTAGGAGGGTGCCTCACTTCATTTGGTCTGACATACTATCCATTTTTCTGTTTCAATATTAGATAAAATGAATTTTAGTTTATTTACTAAATAATTTGGTTATTTATGGTCATGTAATTTTCTCACAGTAACTTTCCAAAAAAAAAAAAAAAAAGAAAAGCCATTGCCCCTGAGTCGATTTCAACTCCTAACATCCCTATATGACACAGTAAAATTGCCCTCTATTGTTTCCAAAGCTGTAATTTTTAAGGAAGAAGACAGCCATTTCTTGCTCCTGTTGTAGAGCAGCTGGTAGGTTAAAACAACTATTGCTTTTTTTCCTTTACAGGAAAAAGTTAAAATAAACTAGCAACAAGTTTGGTTTTTTGTTTGTGTTCTCCTGTTAGACAACCATTATTAAAAACAATATAATAAATTTTCAAAATGGTTGAACTATAATTCCATAAGGAGCCCTAGTGGTACAGTGGTTAAGTGCTCAGCTGCTAACTAGAAGCTCTACGCCAACCATTAATGCCAAAGATGAAGAAATTGAATATTTTTACCAACTTCTGCAGTCCAAAATTAATCTGGCATGCAATCAAGATGTATTGATAATTACTGGTGATTGGAATATGAAAGTTGGAAACAAAGAAGAATAAGTAGTTGGGAAATACGGCCTTAATGATAGAAACGATGCCAGAGAATACATGATAGAATTTTGCGAAATCAGCAACTTATTTATTCCAAATATCTTTTTTCAACAACATAAACAGCAACTAAACATGTGGACCTAGCCAGATGAAATAGATAGGAATAAAATTGACTACATCGGTGGAAAAGGATGATGGAGAAGCTCATCTTCATCAGTCAGAACAAACGGGGTGACTGTGGAACAGACTATGCTCCTGTGCAAGTTCAGGTCAAAGTTGAAAAAAATTAAAACAAGTCCAAAAGAGCCAAAATATGACCTTCAGTATATCCCACTGGAATTTAGAGACCATCTCAAGAATAGATCTGATGCATTGAACACTAATGACCAAAGCCAGACGAGTTGTGGGATGACATTAAGTACATCATATATAAAGAGAAAGGTCATTAAGAAGATAGGAAAGAAAGAAAAGACAAAAATGGAAGTCATAAGAGACTCTGAAATTTGCTCTTGGACATAGAGTAATTGAAATGAATGGAAGAAATGATGAAGTAAAATAGCTGAACAAAACATTTCAAAGGGCTGCTCCAGAAGACAAAGTATTATAATGAAATGTGCAAAGATCTGGAGTTAGAAAATCAATAGGAAAGAACACCCTCAGCATTTCTCAAGGTGAAAGAACTGAAGGAATAATTCAAGATTCCAGTTGCAATATTGAAGAATTCTATGGGAAAAACACTGAACAATGCAGGAAACATCAAAGGAAGATAGAAGGAATACACAGTCAACATACCAAAAAAAAAAAAAAAAAATTGGTTGATATTTAACCATTTCAGGAGATAGCATATGATCAAGAACTGATAGTATTAAAGGAAAAATGCAAGCTGCACTGAAGTCATTTGTAAATAACAAGGCTCCAGGAACTGACAGAATACCATTTGAGATGTTTCAACAAATGGGCACAATGCTGGAAGTGCTCACTCAGATATGCCAAGAAATCTGGAAGACAGCTACCTGACCATGCAAAGAAAAGTGATCCAACAGAAAGTGTAAGCTATAGAGGAATATCATTAGTATCATAAACAAGCAAAATTTTGCTGAAGATCATTCAAAAGCAGTTGTAGCAGAGCATCACTGACAGGAACCTGCTGGAAATTCAAGCAGAATTCTGAAGAGGACTTGGAAGGAGGGATATCATTGCTGATGTCAGATAGATCTTGCCTGAAAGCAGAGAATATCAGAAAAATGTTTACCAGCATTTTATTCACTGTGCAAAGGCATTCAACTGTGTGGTTCATAACAAATTATGGATAACATTGTGAAGAATGCAAATTCCAGAACACTTAACTGTGCTCCTCAGGAACCTGTATATAGACCAAGAGATAGTCGTTCAAACAGAACAAGGGAATACTCCGTGGCTTAAAATCAGGAAAGATGAGTGTCAGGGTTGTATTCTTTCCCCATACTTATTCAATCTGTATGCTGAGCATATAATCTGAGAAGCTGG
This sequence comes from Loxodonta africana, assembly GCF_030014295.1. Taxonomy (NCBI): domain Eukaryota; kingdom Metazoa; phylum Chordata; class Mammalia; order Proboscidea; family Elephantidae; genus Loxodonta; species Loxodonta africana. The sequence goes on along the minus strand of NC_087358.1, from coordinate 20,131,914 downwards.
ATTATATGAAGAAGAACCCAGCATCAGGATTGGAGGAAGACTCATTAACTTCCTGGCATATGCAGATGACACAATCTTGCTTTCTGAAAGGAAAGAGGAGTTAAAGCACTTACTGATGAAGATAAAAGACTACAGACTTCAGTATAGACTATACCTCAACATAAAGAAAACAAAAATCCTCACAACTAAACCAATAAACAATATCATGATAAATGGAAAAAAGATCAATGTTGTCAAGGATTTCATTTTACTTGAATGCACAATAAATGCCCACAGAAGCAACAGTCAAGAAATCCAATGACATATTGCATCCAGCATATTTGCTGCAAAAGACCCCTTTAAAGTGTTCAAAAGCAAAGATGTCATTTTGAGAACTAAAGTGTGCCTGACCTAAGCCATGATATTTTCCGTCATCTCATATGCATGGGAAAGTTGGGCAATGAATAAGGAAGACTGAAGAAATGATGTCTTTTAATTATAGTGTTGGTGAAGAATATTGAATATGCCATGTACTAACAGAAGAATAAACAAACCTGTCTTGGAAGAAGTGCTGCCTGAATGCACCTTAGAAATGAAGATGGCAAGACTGCATCTCACATTTTTTGGACATATTTTCAGGAGGGGACAGTCCCTGAAGAAGGACATCATACTTGATAAAGTAGAGGGTCAGGGAAAAGAGGAAGACCTTCAGAGAGATGGCTGCAACAATATACTCAACCATAGCAACTATTGTGAGGATGGCATTGAACCGGGCCACGGGTTCGCTGTGAGTAGTAACCAACTCAGTGGTACCTAACAGCAACAGGATGACTTTACTTAGTTTGTCCTCCAGAACACTACTCCACTCTTTTTTAGATTCTCTGTGCTATAGGAGGCTCACTTTTAAGTCATTTGCCTGCTGGTTATAGACTTTGTCGAAGAGCAGGACCAGCGCCAGAGAGACTACTGGTATTGATTCCTCCTGCCTGTTCATGTTTGGCCACTGCTTGGCAATAGCTACATTCCAGTATGGCCATTTGGTAGCCATTTGGGTGGTCCTGCTTCCGTGAGTATAGTGCTTATTAAGTTGTGATGAAATGGCCTTTCTCTTGCAAACCTGTGTATGGTAATAGTTTACAGCTAATGCTAGGAAACCCTGGTGGCATAGTGGTTAAGTGCTACGACTGCTAACCAAAGCATCAGCAGTTCAAATCTGCCAGGCACTCCTTGGAAACTCTATGGGGCAGTTCTACTCTGTCCTATAGGGTCACTATGAGTTGGAATCGACTAGACGGCACTGGGTTTGGTTTTGGTTTGGTTTGCAAACCTGTGTATGGTAATAGTTTATGACTAATGCTAGTCCCTGGGAGATTCACCATCTATTTTTTGTTCCAATAAACTCTGCTTCTACCTTGCAAATTTTCACTTTATCAAATTATCTTTAACCCTTTGATTGTGATATCTCTTTCCTGTCAGGCCTGGCAAAACTAGTAATTAAAAGGCTAAATTTGAATTTTCAGCTGGATTAAATCAGAATAATGTAATATTCTATTAATCATACATTGCTAGTGATAGAGAACAGTTGAGCAAAAAGTTATTAATTAGGGTGTGCTTTCCAATTGGAATATTTTTTGGGATATATGCCCATAAAAGTTGTCCCCAGAAACATTGCCCTTGTTCTTATCTCGGTATAAGCTGGCCAGATTTCTGAGAATAGTTGTACTGCTATGAACCCTACAAAACAGATATGGGTTGCTGCAGTTGATTTTACATTAAACATGTTATGAGATTAGAAATAAATACACTTCCTAGACTCTGTCCTAACTAATAAATAAATATGGGATACAGCAAATCTGATAAAAAATTCAGAAGCTCTGTCTTACGTTCTTAGTGCTTCTGTAACAGAAATACCACAAGTCGATGGGTTTGAGAAACAAGGCATTTATTTTCTCATAGTATAGACCAAAAAAAAACCCACTGCCATGTAGTCGATTCCGACTCATAGAGAACCTATAGAACAGAGTAGAACTGCCCCATAGGGCTTCCAAGGAGTGCCTGGTGGATGCAAACTGCCAATCTTTTGGTTTGCAGCCAAACTCTTAATCACTGTGCCACCAGGAGGTGAGAAAGACCAAATTAAACGGCAACGCACTCTAGAGGAAGGCCCTATCTCTCTGTCAGAGCTAGGGGAAGATTCAGCTCAGAGCTTCAAACCATTCCTTTCTGGTTTGAACCCTGTTGAGATATTCATTTGTAACATGTTCCTTGCTGAGAATTTGCATTTCCACAGCAGGTATGCTGAATCATAATCTACATTTTAACAAGATCACTAGATGATTCTTATGTATAACTTCCCAGAAACTTGTTAGAAAAACAAATTCTCAGCAGGGAACTTGTTAAAAATGCAAATTCTCTGCAGGGATTTGAACTTTAATGAATTGGTTTGAAGCCCTGTCTCAGCTTGCTCCAGCATTCCTGGGTTCCTTGGTGATCTTCACATGACATCCATCTTCTCATTTATGCTTGATTGTGTATGTTGGTCTTTTTAAAATTCAGAAGCAATTAGGTTTAGGACACACCCTACACTGATATGGTTTTATTAACACAACAAAGTAATGTGATTCCTGGTATATCCACAGATAGAGAGGTCACAATTTCAATACATATAACCATGTGTCCCTTAACTTCCAGAACATGTTCTGTGAAATAGGACGTTATGTGATTTGGATGTTGTGTGGAACAATGTACCAAATCAGGCCCCTGGAAGCAGCTGTCCCACTGCCCAGGGTGGCCTGGAAAGCAAGGTCAATGAGACATTAGGACGTGGAGATCCTTGAGCCAAGGGGAGCCTGGTGAGATCAGCACATGTTTTCTACAACCAGACCCTCTGGCTTTCCAAAAGGACCAGGAAAATTTCCTCTTGTGTTGTGTTTGGTGCTGTTCTTTGATATATATCCCATTCTCTGATCGGAATAGCTGGACTCTATTATGATTGGGACTACAGAGATATATATATATATATATGCAGTTAGACATTTTCTGAATGGATGTTATGCGGTGAATGACTATTTTTTTGGGGGGAGGGACACAATTCACTCCATAACGAGCTCTTAATAAACACTTCTTCTGTCATAAGCCTCGTCCTTTCTTTGAAGAATTCCTGAACTCTGAAAATCTTCCACTATGAGGCCAAGTGTCAAAAAGTAGAAAGCAAGGCACTTATTGCTAGTCTTTTTGTCTTCTTTTGTTTTCGTTTTAGATACGCATGTATTACAATTTCTCTCTTCTTTTTAAATTGCCAGTTTATTAAGAAATTCTAAATTCTATTTTTTCTCTGAGTCTGGGCTAGAGAAAGTTTAAATTGTCTGTAGACAAATGAGGTTATCTAGCACACACTTCTGAAAACCACTGGATGGGATAGGAGTTTTGACTGAATTGCCTTCCACACTGCAGAGATGACGTATTTGTAGCGCACACATATTTTTTCTCTTTCAAACAATAATTTAAGACCCTAAAAAACACAAGTAAGGCTTGCTGACACTCAATGCTTTGTTTTACCACAAAGGCATAAACATAATAGAAGTGAGTTTCTAGCATAAATAAATATTAATAAATTGCTTATTGTCCCTACTCTATAGCACAAGGTTATAATGGAATATAAAATAATTTTCTAAAGCAGAAAAGCTAAAGTGGCATGAAAGCTTAAAGGATAAATTACCACAATTATAAATTCATATAGTGTTTATCACCGTTCAATAGAAGTGACAAAATTAAAATATAATTTCCTCTGGGATCTCCGTATTTTCAGATTGTACTACATTAATGTTTTCAAACATTCTCAATATACCCTGAGCCAACCATCTCTCACTTTGTAGGTTGGTGATGGCACCTGTTAATATGCTCTTTTACCTTTATATTTAGTGGGTTAAAAGTCACAGTCAAAGATGTCTGTTGTCACTTTCTCTAAATGAAATTCAGCAGCGACAGTTATTTCCAAATGATACTGACCAAAAGCCAGAAAGTCATGAAACAGGTGAGGCAAAGGAAGTAATGAGAAAATCAGGACAAGGGAATTGGATAAGGGAGCATGTCACACATACCTCATGGATTTTGACAGAGGTAGCAGTCACATTGGATCTTAAACCCAAAAAACCAAACCCACTGCCATTGAGTCGATTCTGACTCATAGCAACCCTATAGGAAAATTGCGTTTTCTTTTCTTAGCAAACGTTCTCTGTAACTTTGTATTTTTCTTTTTTGCTCTTTTGCAGTGTTTTCTGCATCTTTTTAAATTCGCTTTCTTTTTTACTAACATATATGTCTTCAAAACCTTCAGACCTCTCCTCCAAAAATCTCCGACTCCACCTAAGTCACTGCCGTCACACTCTGCTCAATTCTCTCCTTGAAGTTTCTGGTTCCCGAAGAATTTGCTATGTGCTTCTGCTGAGACTCACGTATTTGGAATTCTTTTCCACTGGTTAGTGAAAGTTCTTAAAATCTTTTCCCACCTTAGACTCCTTTCCCAGAAAGTTTTTTCTCTCCTCATTTTGGGATTTCTCCATTGCTACATCATTTCTCCCAGAATCTTTTCTCTGAAATGCCCCGGCAATGTACCCATTTATGTTAAAGTGAAATATATATCTTTCCTTAAAGTCATCTTTGCTTTTTCAAATCTTGGAATGACAGACAGAATAAATAAGCTTTCTATACCAGAGACTGTCACATAGAACAATTAGTAAGTACCGAGTGTTTTTTGTTCATTTTTAAAAATACTCCAACCAGAATAAACATATTTATCTAATAGATGATACATTTTCCTTTGGGTAGCCAAAATATTTAGATAATGCGAGAAGAGTGGGTCTAAACTGGAGACAGCAAGCTATTCAGAGTATCCGATAACTTACTGGATTCCCTAGGTACTATTAGAGGTTCATTCCATGTAGTTTTGCCAAATAATATTGCAATTATAATTCCCTGTCATTGAGCGTAGAGACTGTGACCCAGCTGGAGTTGGGCTCACAAGGTCTCACAAGGAGTCACAAAGACACATCAACTGGGCCCTGGGGTATAAAGACAATAGCTAGGGTAATCTTGGAAAATACCTTTTAGGGAAACAAATCATCAAAGGGAACACAAGACTTTCCATTCCTAATTTTTCTGTTAGCATTTAGAGAATAGAAAATGTGTTGGACCAATGAAGACCCTCTTGACTGTCCTTACTGAAACATGTAGCAATGATTGTTAAGAAAGATGATTCAAATTCTAGGATCACAGTTTCTAGCTAATCTGTGAAAAGGTGAACCTTTCAACAGTTCTGCCAATTTGTAATGTTAGTATATACTGATGATTCTGTAAGGTTCCTTGGACTCTGGCAGACATGGCTGTGGCAGCATGCTTGTCCATTTTCCCACTTGCCTATTCTGTAATATTTCCTTGGACTCAGGCAGACACGGCTGTGGCAGCATGCTTGTCCATTTTCTCATTTTTGTCTATTCCGTAATATTCTTTGGACACAGGCAGACATGGCTCTAACAACATGCTTGTCTGCTTCTTAGTTTTGCCTTTGTTGAATATATGCTGAATAAAAATTTCTTTTTGTTTTTCTAAACTTCATGATTGTTTTCCCTACAACATGAAAAAATTACCTATCTTCCCCCAAGTGTGAATATTAGAAAGTATTTTAAAAACCCAACTAATTTCTATTTATATATTATGAATATGTATGTATATATATATATAAATTTATAAGTAGCCCAGCAAGTAAATTCAGTGAAGACTTGTGTCCTATGGAATGGTAATGAATGTCCCCCTAATTAGCACTATTATTGGGCAGATCAGCTGCAAAAAACCTCTTTAAAGTGAGGAAAAGCAAAGATGTCACCTTGAGGACTAAGGTGCACCTGACCCAAGCCATGGTGTTTTCAACTGCCTCGTATGCATGCAAAAGCTGTACAATGAATAAGAAAGACCGAAGAAGAATTGGCGACTTTGAATTGTGGTGTTGGCGAAAAATATTGAATATACCATGGACTGCCAAAAGAACAAATAAATCTGTCTTGGAAGAAGTACAACCAGAATGCTCCCTAGAAGCAAGGATGGCGAGACAGTGTCTCACATACTTTGGACATGTTATCAGGAAGGATCAGTCCCTGGAGAAGGACATCAGGCTTGGTAAAGTAGAGAATCAGAGAAAAAGAAAAACACCCTCAACAAGATGGATTGACACAGTGGCTGCAACAATGGGATCAAGCATAGCAACAATCGTGAGGATGGTACAGGACTCGGCAGTGTTTTGTTCTGTTATGTACAAGATCACTATGAGGTGGAACCAACTTGACGGCACCTAACAACAACAACAACAATTAGCACTATTAATATACACAGCAAGGGAATTAAGCATACCAATAATAGTGAAGATACTACAGGGCTTGGCAATGTGTCATAACACCAACAACAGTTAGCAATATTAAGTAGTGGTATTCGATGTTGAAAAACTTCAGAACATTATTTTTACAGGATTATATTGGAATCCCATTGCCATCCAGTTGATTCTAACTCATAGTGACTCTATAGAACAGAGTAGAACTGTCCCATAGGGTTTCCAAGGAGCACCTGGTGGATTCGAACTGCCAACCTTTTGGTTAGCAGCAGTAGCTCTCCATAGCTCTTAACCAATACACCATCAGGGCTCCCATGCTAAGATAGAGAAAAATTATAGAATACATGATACAAAGTTATAGATATTCAACTGGATATCTTCTTTTGGGTGACAAAGTATTTACTTCACAAAAATGTATGTTTGGCAACGCACTTGTGTCCCTGCCTTCATTTTGGGAAATATCTCTCTGTAGAATGATACTGTTGTGAGAATCATGAGTATTGGTCACAGTGCAGCTGAGTGGCAAGATCTACCTGCGTCAGAATCTAAGACCTACATGAGATGACAGAGTCATGGGTTTGTTTGTATTAGTGTCTAAAACTGGGCAGTGAGGAACGAGCGGGGCTAACAAGATTAACAGCCGTAATGGCAAACAGATTCTGTATATTCTTACGGCTCTTGTATTGATGGGTCTCGTGTTATGAATAATCAATCTACCACAGAAGAGTCAAGCATATATATTGCTCCAAAGATTGGGCATTAAGTGTGTGTGTAGGGGGGGGATGGTGTATGCATGTGTCTAGCTTCTTGGATTTACCTTAACTTTAGCCTCAGTAGGAATTTATGAGTTAGCACGGATTTAAGGGCATATCTGTTCCTCTACCTTCACTATAATTCCTGCTCACCCAGTAACCCAGTGCCGTCGAGTACCAATACCTATATTGACTTCTTGGAAAACTCTTAGTAATTATTGTAATTTCCTTAACAAATTATTCATCTTCTCCACTATCTTGCTTACATATTAGATTTAATGTTGATATCTATCACTCTCGCTCTCAAATTCAATGACCACCGTGGGCAGTATACCAGTCTTTTTTTTTTAATAATTTTTATTGTGCTTTAAGTGAAAATTTACAAATCAAGTCAGTCTCTCACACAAAAACCCATATACACCTTGCTACACACTCCCAATTACTCTACCCCTAATGAGAAAGCCTGCCCTCTCCCTCCACTCTCTCTTTTCATGTCCTTTTTGCCAGCTTCTAACCCCCTCTACACTCTCGTCTACCCTCCAGGCAGGAGATGCTAACATAGTCTCAAATGTCCACCTAGTCCGAGAAGCTCACTCCTCACCAGCATCCCTCTCCAACCCATCGTCCAGTCCAATCCATGTCTGAAGAGTTGGCTTCAGGAATGATTCCTGTCCTGGGCCAACAGAAGGTCTGGGGGCCATGACCACCGGGGTCCTTCCAGTCTCAGTCAGACCATTAAGTCTGGTCTTATGAGAATTTGGGTTCTGCATCCCACTGCTCTTCTGCTCCCTCAGGGGTTCTCCGTTGTGTTCCTTGTCATAGCAGTCATCAGTTGTAGCCAGGCACCATCTAGTTCTTCTGGTCTCAGGATGATGTAGTCACTGGTTCAGGTGACCCTTTCTGTCTCTTGTGCTCATAATCACCTTGTGTCCTTGGTGTTCTTCATTCTCCTTTGATCCAGGTGGGTTGGGGCCAATTGATACATCTTAGATGGCTGTTTGCTTACGTTTAAGACCCCAGATGCCACTCTTCAAAGTGGAATGCAAAATGTTTTCTTAATAGATTTTATTATGCCAATTGACTTAGATGTCCCCTGAAACCATGGTCCCCAGACATCTGCCCCTGCTATACTGGCCTTCGAAGCATTCAGTTTACTCAGGAAACTTCTTTCCTTTAGGTTTAGTCCAATTGTGCTGACCTCCCCTGTACTGTGTGCTGTCTTTCCCTTCACCTAAAGTAGTTCTTATCTACGATCTAATAAGTGAGTACCCTTCTCCCTCCCTCTTCTCGTAACCACAAAAGAATGTTTTCTTCTCAGTTTAAACTATTTCTCAAGTTCTTGTAATAGTGGTCTTCTACAATACTTGTCCTTTTGCAATTGACTAATTTCACTCAGCATAATCCCTTCCAGGTTCCTCCATGTTATGAAATGTTTTACAGATTCCTCACTGTTCTTTATCGATGTGTAGTATTCCATTGTGTGAATATACCATAATTTATTTATCCATTCATCCATTGATGGGCACCTTGGTTGCTTCCATGTTTTTGTTATTGTAAACAGTGCTGCAATAAACATGGGTGTGCATGTACCTATTCGTGTAAAAGCTCTTATTTCTCTAGGATATATTCCAAGGAGTGGGATTGCTGGATCGTATGGTAGTTCTATTTCTAGCTTTTTAAGGAAGTGCCAAATCGATTTCCAAAGTGGTTGTACCATTTGACATTCGCACCAGCAGTGTAGAAATGTTCCAATCTCTCCACAACCTCTCCAACATTTATTATTTTGTGTTTTTTAGATTAATGCCAGCTTTGTTGGAGTGAGATGAAATCTCATTGTAGTTTCGATCTGCATTTCTCTAATGGCTAATGATCGTGAACATTTCCTCATATATCTGTTAGCCACCTGAATGTCTTCTTTAGTGAAGTGTCTATTCATATCTTTTGCCCATTTTTTTAGTTGTGTTATTTGTCTTTTTGCAGTTGAGTTTTTGCAGTACCATGTAGATTTTAGAGATCAGGCGCTGATCAGAAATGTCATAGCTAAAAACTTTTTCCCAGTCTGTAGGTAGTCTTTTTGCTCTTTTGGTAGAGTCTTTGGATGAGCATAAGTGTTCGATTTTTAGGAGCTCCCAGTTATCTAGTTTTTCTTCTACATTCTTTGTAGTGTTTTGTATACTGTTTATGCCATGTATTATGGCTCCTTACGTTGTCCCTATTTTTTCTTCCATGATCTTTATCGTTTTAGGTTTTATATTTAGGTCCTTGATCCATTTTGAGTTAGTTTTTGTGCATGGAGTGAGGTATGGATCTTGTTTCATTTTTTTGCAGATGGATATCCAGTTATGCCTGTATCATTTGTTAAAAAGACTGTTTTTTCCCAATTTAACTGTTTGGGGGCCTTTGTCAAATATCAACTGCTCATATGTGGATGGATTTATGTCTGGATTCTCAATTCTGTTCCATTGGTCAGCGTATCTGTTGTTGTACCAGTACCTTCACGGCTGTTTTGACTACTGTGGCGGTATGATAGGTTCTAAAATCAGGTAAAGTAAGGCCTCCCACTTTGTTTTTCTTTTTCAGTAATGCCTTATTTGTCCGGGGCCTCTTTCCCTTCCATAGAAAATTGGTGATTTATTTCTCCATCTCATTAAAGAATGTCCTTGGGATGTATTTGGATCGGAATTGCATTAAATGTATAGATCGCTTTTGGTAGAATAGACATTTTTATAATGTTAAGTCTTCCTTTCCACGAGCAAGGTATGTTCTTCCACGTATGTAAGTCTCTCGGTTTCTTGCAGAAGTGTACTGTAGTTTTCTTTGGATAACTCTTTTACATATCTGGTAAGATTTATTCCGAAGTATTTTATCTTCTTGGGGGCTACTGTAAATGGCATTGATTTGGTGATTTCCTCTTCGATGTTGTTTTTGTTGGTGTAGAGGAATCCAACTGATTTCTGTATGTTTATCTTGTATCCTGATATTCTGCTAAACTCTTCTATTAGTTTCAGTAGTTTTCTGGAGGATTCCTTAGGTTTTTCTGTGTATAAGATCATGTCATCTGCAAATAGAGATACTTCGGCTTCTTCCTTGCCAATCTGGATGCCGTTTAATTCTTTATCTAGCCTAATTGCTCTGGCTAGGACTTTCAGCACAATGCTGAATAAGAGTGGTGATAAAGGGTATCCTTGTCTGGTTCCCAATCTCAATGGGAATGTCTTCAGGCTCTTTCCATTTAGGGTGATGTTGGCTGTTGGCTTTGTATAAATGCCCTTTATTATGTTGAGAAATTGTCATTCTATTCCTATTTTGCTGAGAGCTTTTATCATGAATGAGTGCTGAACTTTGTCAAATGCCTTTTCTGCATCAATTGATAAAATCATGTGATTCTTGTCGTTTATGTGGTGGATTACATTAATTGTTTTTCTAATGTTGAACCATCCCTGCATACCTGGTATGAATCCCACTTGGTCATGGTGAATTATTTTTTTGATATGTTGTTGAATTCTATTGGCTAGAATTTTGAAGAGGATTTTTGCATCTATCTACATTCATGAGGGATATAGGTCTATAAATTTCTTTTCTTGTGGCATCTTTACCTGGTTTTGGTATCAGGGATATGGTGGCTTCATAGAATGAGTTTGGTAGTATTCCATCCTTTTCTATGCCCTGAAATACCTTTAGTAGTAGTGGTGTTAACTCTTCTCTGAAGGTTTGGTAGAACTCTGCAGTGAAGCCATCCAGACCAGGTCTTTTTTTTGTTGGGAGTTTTTTAGTTACCTTTTCAATCTCTTCTTTTGTTATGGGTCTATTTAGTTGTTCTACCTCTCTTTGTGTTAGTTTAGGTAGGTAGTGTGTTTTTAGGAATTCATCCATTTCTTCTAGATTTTCAAATTTGTTTGAGTATAGTTTTTCATAGTAATCTGATATGATTCTTCTAATTTCAGTTGTGTCTGTTGTAATATCACCCATCTCATTTCTTATTTGGGTTATTTGCTTCTTCTCCTGTTTTTCTTTTGTGGTTTATCAATTTTGTCGAGTTTTTTGGTCTTGTTAATTCTTTCAATTGTTTTTCTGTTTTCTATTTCATTTAGTTCAGCTCTAATTTTTATTATTTGTTTTCTTCTGATGCCTGTGGGTTTCTTTTGTCGCTCTCTTTCTGTTTGTTCAAGTTGTGGGGATAATTCTTTGATTTTGGCCCTTTCTTCTTTCTGGATGTGTGTATTTATTGATATAAATTGGCCTCTGAGCACCGCTTTTTCTGTGTCCCAAAGGTTCTGACAGGAAGTGTTTTCATTCTCATTGGATTCTCTGAATTTCTTTATTCCATCCTTAATGTCTTCTATAATCCAGTCTTTTCTGAGCAGGGTATTGTTCAGTGTCCAAGTGTTTGATTTCTTTTCTCTGCTTTTCCTGCTGTTGATTTTCACTTTTATGGCCTTATGGTCAGAGAAGATGCTTTGTAATATTTCAATGTATTGGATTCTACTAAGGCTTGCTTTATGACCTAATATGTGGTCTATTCTAGAGAATGTTCCATGTGTACTAGAAAAGAAAGTATACCTGGTTGCTGTTGGGTGGAGTATTCTGTATATGTCTACGAGGTCAAGTTGGTTGATTGTGGCATTTAGATCTTCCGTGTCTTTACTGAGCTTCTTTCTGGATGTCTTGTCCTTTACCGAAATTGGTGTATTGAAGTCTCCTACTATTATTGTGGAGCTGTCTATCTCACTTTTCAATGCTGATAGAGTTTAATCCCTATCCTTTCTGTTGGATTTCACTTTAAAGCCTATTTTGTCAGAAATTAATATTGCCACTCCTGCTCTTTTTTGATTGTTGTTTGCTTGATATATTTTTTTCCATCCTTTGAGTTTTTGTTTGTGTCTCTAAGTCTAAGGTGTGTCTCTTGTAGGCAGCGTATAGACAGATCTTGTTTTTTAATCCATTCTGCCACTTTCTGTCTCTTTATTGGTGCTTTTAGTCCATTTACATTCAGGGTAATTACAGACAGGTATGAATTTTTTAATGCTAACATTTTGATGTCTTTTTTTGTGTGTTGACAGTTTCTTTTTCCCACTTGATTTTAAGTGCTGAGTAGATTTTCTTTATATATTGTCCTTTCCTCATATTTGTTGTTGTTGATTTTGTTTCTGCTGAGTCGGTATTTTTCCCTTGTATTTTATTTTGATGAGTAGGAGAGTTTGTCTCCTTTGTGGTTACCTTATTATTTACCCCTATTTTTCTAAATTTATAACTAACTTTTATTTCTTTGTATTGCCATATCTTCCTCTCCATATGGAAGGTGTATGAGGACATTTCTTAGTCCCTCTTTATTATTTTAATGTTGTCTTCTTTTATATAATATCATCACCGTTACCCTGTGTTGGGCTTTTTTTTTATAACCTTGCTTTGTTTTTTTGGAAATCCCTGTCTGGGTTGACTTCTGGTTGCTCTGCCCAGTGTTCAAGTCTTGGGTTGATACCTGATATTATTGATTTTCTAACCAAAGAACTCCCTTTAGTATTTCTTGTAGTTTTGGTTTGGTTTTTACGAATTCCCTCAACTTGTGTTTATCTGGAAATGTCTTAATTTCACCTTCATATTTTAGAGATAATTTTGATGGATATGTGATTCTTGGCAGGCAATTTTTTTCCTTCAATTTTTTAAATATGTCATCTCATTGCCTTCTTGTTTGCATGGTTTCTGCCGAGTAGTCTGAGCTTATTCTTATTGGCTCTCCCTTGTAGGTGACTTTTCTTTTTATCCATCGCTGGTCTTATAATTGTCTCTTTATCTTTGATTTTGGCAAGCTTGATTGTAATATGTCTTGATGACTTTCTTTTAAGATCTACCTTATGTGGAGTTCGATGAGCATCTTGGATAGATATCTTCTCATCTTTCACAATATCAGGGAAGTTTTCTGCCAACGAATCCTCAACAATTTTCTCTGCATCTTCTGTTATCCCTCCCTGTTCTGGTACTCCAATCACTCATAGGTTATTTCTCTTTAGATAGAGTCCCACATGATTCTTGAGGTTTCTTCATTTTTTTAATTCTTTTATCTGATTTTTCTTCAAATATATTAGTGCCAAGTGATTTATCTTCGAGTTCTGGAATTCTAGCTTCTTCTTGCTCAATTCTGCTCCTCTGACTTTCTATTGAGTTATATAATTCTGTAATTTTATTGTTAATCTTCTGAATTTCTGATTGCTGTCTGTCTATGGATTTTTCCAGTTTATTAAACTTTTCATTATGTTCCTGAATAATCTTTCTGAGTTCTTCAGTTGCTTTATCTGTGTGTTCCTTGACTTGTTCTGCATATTGCCTCATTTCCTTCCTGATGTCTTGAAGAGTTCTGTATATTAAACGTTTGTATTCTGCATCTGGTAATTCCAGGAATGCACTTTCATCTAGAAGATCCCTGGATTCTTTGTTTTGAGAGCCTGTTGAGGTGATCATGGCCTTTTTCTTTATGTGACTTGATACTGACTGCTGTCTCTGAGCCATCTATAAGTTATTGTATTAGTTTATGCTTGCTTATTATGTCATAGCTGCTTGCTTTGTTTTGTTTTGGTATACTCCTATGGGTTGCTTTAGTGAGCTAGCTTGCTTATTTTTGCCTTTGGAGCTCTGGCGTCCTGTCTCCAGCTGGCTGGAGCTGTTATCAGGTATATCAGTCTAGGAGTCCATTCAGCTTTCTTGTATGAATTCACCTGAGGTTTCCAGGTAGCTGATATCAAGTGTGTGGTACAGGCTCTGTCCTACAGTCTTAGAGGGAAGGGGTGATTGGCGTATATACTGGTATCTGACTGCAGCAGCAGGTCACTCTCTGAACAAGGCAGGGAGCTGAGAACCAACCCCCAAGTGTCTCTGAGGAAAATGCCTCTCTTTTCCCTAGAGCGTGCTGGTGAGTGGGTTCTGCAGAGGGACCATGGGCACCCAAAGTTTTTGTTGTAAGGACTGGGAGGTACCAGTTAACTTTGGACCCCTGTTGTGGGTGGCTGCGTGACCTGAATGGAGTTACCTGTCCTTAGGCCCCTGTTATGGGTAGGTGAGGACCTTTTTTAATAGGCAAAGCAATGTCAAACATCAAACACCCACCTTTCCACCGCACAGTTGAAATGGTTGGAGTTTGCCAGCAAGAGCCTATTCTCCCAAAATAGGCCCACACAGGTCCATGCAGAAGGGAAAGGTGCTCAAGGTCCACAGACGGTTTATGCCTGGACAGAGCTGCTTCTGTCCTGAGCTCCCCCAGTTAATGGAACTAGCAAATTATCTTTCCCCCCCCAGTTCCAAATTTTTTTCCTTCCCCAAGGCCGGGAGGATAGGTCTAGATGCTCACCTGGGTCTATCTCAGGCCCAGGGATTTGGCTACTGAAGCTGGCTTTGAGGTGGGGGGGGGTGCTGTAAAATATATGCAAGTACTTAGCTTTTGCGGAGAGCGCCCTTCTGCTCAGGTTCTGGAGGTGTGAGTGGGCTGTGTTGCCGGCTGATTCTCCCTGAGGGAACTGCGGCCGAGTGCTAGGACCAGCCTGCCATCACCGCTGCTGCTCTGGGAGTGGTGCCCGAGGAATCCCCGCGATTCAGGTCCGGTAACTCCTCTCCACTTCTGAATGGTCTCTTCCTCCCCCTGGCCCTCAGTTCATTGTCTAATCTTGCCTTTGATGCTCAGTGCTCCCAGCTTGTCACAAATATACTCGTTTCGCTTGTTTTTTCAGGTCTTTGTTGTAAAGAGGGCTTTACGGAAGCGGCTGTCTATTCCGCCATCTTGACTCCACCTCGCCCAGTCTTTTATTTTAATAAAATTTATTTTTTAATAATAAGTACAGGCTTAAAAAATAATTAAACGGTAGCAGATGACTGAAAAAAGAAACAGGTCAGTCCAACTACCTCTTTAGGAGTCATCAAAGGGTTTGGTTTTTTTGGGGGGTTTGGTGACATTGTCATTCGACAAACAGCATTTCAGACACACATACAAATAGAAAGAGAGAGAGAAAATGAGAGGTAAATTGGTGGAGAGAAGAAACATTTACAAGAATGAAATAATGACAAATGTGGATTTAAAGATAATATGTTGAATTTAGGAAGAGATAAATAAACTGAATCAAAACTGAAAAAAATTCCAACAAGTTGCTTCATTACATGATGCATTTGTGTTTTTTAATAATTAATTACTATTTTATTATTGTGCTTTAGATGAAGGTTGACAGAACAAATTAGCTTCTTATTAAACAATTATTACATACATTGTTTTGTGACATTGGTTATCAATCTCACAACATGTCAACACTCTCCCCTTCTTAACTTTGGATTCCCTGTTACCAGCTTTCCTGTCCCTTCCTGCCTTCTAGTCCTTGCCGCTAGGCTGGTGTGGCCTTTTAGTCTAGTTTTATTTTATGGGGCTGTCCAATCTTTGGCTGAAGGGTGAACCTCAGGAGTGACTTTATTACTGAGCTAATAGGATGTCCAGGGACAATGCTCTTAGGGTTTTGCCAGTCTCTGTCAGGCAGGTAAGCATGGTCTTTTTGTGTGAGTTAGAATTTTGTTCTACATTTTTCTCCAGCTCTGTCTAGGACCCTCTATTGTGATCTCTGTCAGAGCAGTCAGTGGTCATAGTTAGGCACAATCTAGTTGTACTGGACTCAGGCTGGTGGAGGCTGTGGTAGTTGTGATCCATTAGTCCTTTGGACTAATCTTTTCCTTGTACCTTTGATTTTCTTCATTATCTTAGGTGGCTGCTCCAAAGCTTTTAAGATCCCAGATGCTACTCACCAAAGTAGAATATAGAACATTTTCTTTATAAACTATGTCATGCCAATTGAGCTAGATATTCCCTGAGACCATGGTCCCCACAGCCCTCAGCCCAGTAATTTGGTCCCTCAGGGAGCTTGGACATGTCTACGGAGCTTCCATGACTTTGCCTTTGACAATTTTTGCTTGCTTTCTCAGTATTGTGTACTATCTTACCCTTCACCAAAATTACCACTTTTCTATTGCCTATTTAGTGTTTTTCCATCCCTTTTCTCCCCTTCTTTGTAACAATCAAAGATTGTTTCTTTTTGTGTGTAACTTTTTCATGATTCTTTACAGTAGTGGTCTCATACAGTATTTGTTCTTTTGTGATTGACTTATGTCACTCAGCATAATGCCCTTCAGATTCGCCCATGTTGTGAGATGCTTTGCAGATTCATCATCGTTCTTTATACTTGCTTAGTATTCCATTTTGTGTGTGTATCATAGTTTGTTTATCCATTCATCTGTTGATGGGTATCTAGGTTGTTTCCATCTTTTTGTTTTTTGAACAAAAATGTATTTTTTTTTTAAAATATATTCCTCTAATACAAAATTCATTGCCATCAAGTTGCTTCCTACTTATAGCGACCCTCCAAGGACAGAGTATGAATCCTCCATAGGGTTTCCAAAGCTGAAAATCTTTATGAAGCAGACTGCCACAACAGCCTTCCAACAGGGTAACTGGTAGATTCTAACCACTGACCTTTTGGTTAACAGCCAAGTGCCTTAACCACTGCACCACCAGGCTCTTTATATTCTGAATTATTAACAAAAAATTTGGAAAAATGACATATTAGAGTTTTAATAACTTTACTTTCATCCATGTTTCTATATTTGATATTGAAATATGGTTTCTAACTGTAATTTTAGAGAGCAGTACTTGACTCTAAGATTAAATGTTTTATATTATTTTTTTCTTTGATATGCTTATGCCAATGAAGCCAAGCAAAAAAAAAAGTATATTTAAATTCCGTAGCAGTAAATTTCCAAGTTTTTGAAAAATAGTTTTTATTTCAGATAGGTCTAATGCTCACGCACAATCTTATTATCACACCTTCAATATCACTGAGTGCTTTTTTGGATTCAAGTGTTTCTATCCATTGTCTCTATCATACTTTTGAATTATATTTTTATTGCCAGTATAACTGGAAACATTTTTGTTATTTTTATTGCTTTGCTCAATGACATCCCTGATTTTGAGTCCACCCAGAGTTAAAAGTTGGGTGAAAGTCTGGGGCAGGCTAACAGTTAACTATGGCAGATTCCATATAAGCAGTTATGTCTTCCATCATAGAAACTTATTGCAATAAAAATTGAGGCCAAAAATTTTTAAAAGTACCCAAGGAAAAATATAATAGCTCAGTAGGAGATAGCAAAAGATGTGTCACAAGAATTTTAGCAGCTAGAAAATAGACAAAATTATCAGACACCAGAGAAAGATACATCTAAAGTGACGGGAAGTGCAGAGCAATAGGAAGCTGAAAGCTGGGTAGTTTGCCCCACAGACATCTACCTCTTTTTTTCCTGCTTAAAACTGCAGGTTTTTGTTTTTGACATTGTTTATTTAATAGCAAATGATTGGATTCTTAGACACCCTGCTTTAAACCGGGAAGCCAAGTGAAAATAAACACACAAAAGCAGCAGAATTTTGGAGATTTATTTTATGAAGATGTCTGTAGATTTAAGGAAGTAAATGGCAAAGAGGAGATTATTAAATAGGATATCAGACAAAGGCAGAAGTCTCAGTTTTACTCTTCTCGGAACCCAGAACATGGAAGCCAAATTTTATATACCAGACTAAGATTAAGGACAGTATTCTTCAAAAATTGAACATTCCATGGGAAAATACATTGGCCAGTATGGATCTGAGGATAATTTAAAAAGCTGTGTAGCAAGCACACTGGCAGCTTACACAAATAAACATTATTCAACTTTTATACTGCTTCTGTTGTATATAAACAGAGAACTGAAGATCACTAAGTTTCCGGAGATGACGGCTAACATTAAAGAATGAAATTCTTCTTCTAGCTATAATACAGCAGTTTGATATAAAGCAATAATAAAATGAAATAAAAGAAAGCAAACTAAAGTTTCATAAAATACAGGAGAAAACAAGATCCTTGAGAGAAGTAAAAAAACATTGAGATAGAAGACCATTTTAGAAATTGTTTCCCCTGAGACATTTATCATTCCTAGGTGCGTGAGTCCAGGGACCCAGAGTTCAGAAACCTTCATAGTCACATGGAGTTGCAATGCAAAACATGGAGCTTGGTCTGTCTGAGAGCAGCCAGTAACGGCTGATATCTATAAGAAAAGGAATCTGTAGATGAATTGGACACTGTGATGACTAATTTTTTGTGCCAACTGCTTGGCTATGAATTTCAGTGGTTTGGCCAGATATTGGACTGGTTACTGTTTCAAAATGCAATGCAACATAATCTAATGTAACCACTTTCCATGGTATGATATGAGATGATCAACCAATCAGCTGAAAGAAGGATTTCCTTGGGGATGTGGTCTGCCTCCAAAATATAAATGGATACCCTGGCAGAGGCCGCTCTCTCTTTCGACCTTGCACTCTTCTCATTGCCTTACTTCTGGCTCATGGAAGAAAACTTGCAGAGGTCTCCAGCTGCCATCTGACTTGTGGATTTTAGATTTTCCAACTCTCTTAATCACATGAGCCAGAAAAGGTCTCCAGCCTACCACTAATCTACGGATTTAGAACTTAACAGCCCCCACAACTGCATGAGAAGTTTTCTTGAAATAAATCTTTCTCTTTAGAGATATATATATGTGTATATAAACACAATGGGTTGGTTGGGTTTATATAAACACACACACACATAGACATATGAAGAACCCTGGTGGCACAGTGGTTAAGAGCTCAGCTGCAACCAAAATGTTGGCAGTTCAGATCTACCAGCTGCTCCTTGGAAACCCCATGGCGCAGTTCTAGTCTGTCTATAGGGTCGCTATGGGTCATAATCAACTTGATGGCAATGGGATATATATATATATATATATATATATATATATATATATGTAACTATATAACATGTAATTTATATAAAAATGTATATACATATGTATATACATACACACACCCACACACACACGTCACTGTTTCTGCCCCTCTAGAGAACCCATCAAAGATAGAAATGATGTAAAGTCTGACACACATGTTAATTGCAATCAGAGAGAGAAGAACAAAAAGATCACTGAGAACATAATGACTGAGAATGTTTCAATGCTGATGAAATATATCTGACCGTACATTTAAGAATCTCTGTGAAAATTAAGGATGATAAATACTAATGAAACTATTTCCAAGGACATAAGAGTCAAACTGCTAAAAAGCAAATGAAGTTTCATTTTTATTTCAGCATAGAGAGGAGTTTGCCAAGGGCAGTTTTCACATATGATAATGCAACAGACTGAATGCCAAAGTAGATATAGGATCCAGCTGTCTTTACTAAGGTAAACTTTAAAGATATTTGCAATAATCTAAAAGCATGTTATTTTTTCCATTAAATTTTTTTTGGTTTAGAAATATAATTATTTTTATTATGTCATTTATGTTGATAAAATAGTTTTATTATTGTCATTTTAAATGAACAGTTTTCAATTTAACTTCTATTATTGTAAATTTGTTTTTTTATTGTAAATATAGCCTTCAAAAACAAAAGTTCTTGAGGTTTCCAATAACTTTTGTAAGTTCAAAAAATCCTGAGGTCAAGAAGTTTAAGAATTATTGAGCTACCCTAAAAATAACAGCTTTCTTAGCAGAACAACAGAAGTCAAAAGACAAAACTGGCAACTTTAAGGATTACTGAGAAAAATAATCGCCAGTTCTATACTCAGAAAAAATATACTTCACAAATCAAGGTATTATCAGGAAAGAAACTGACACACACACAAACACACAAAAAACCAAGTACAAAAAATATTTGAAAGCAAGATCAATAAGCAGAAGAAAATTTATCCAAAATGAAAGCATGGAAATAAATGGATTGAAAGAACAGAAAAGAAATAGGCAAATAAACTCACATGAATAGTAACAAAATAAAACAATGATAAGCATGTGTTTGTTTTGTAATTTTAAATGTGTATAGATAGATTCAAAATACTCGCAGAAATACATGAAGGAAGGGGAGTGTTGCCTTAAAATTATGTAAATTATTTGTATTTCCTTACACATGTTAAAGTTTAGAATACAATCTGCGAGACAACACACCAAAACTGGAAAGTTCTCACAGGTTGCCCCCTTTTTCTAAATAGTCAGGATGCCATTAGAAAAAGAGGATCAATCCCTAAACGTGATTGCCTCATTAACACAACATCGTTCTGATCAGAGCCCGAACACAGATTGTTGTTATTGTTAGGTGCACAGGCAAAGTAGCTTTTATACCTATGACAAGAAGCTGGCATCATATGACAGGTGAGCCGTCCCTCATCACTCAACATCTGCCACAACAGAGATGACTCTTCTACGTGCACCTCACTTTGTGCCATGGGCGAAGACATAAAAAGGTTTTTTTATTCAACGGCAATGGGTTTTTTTTTTTTTTATCTTTGCCCAGTCCCTGCAGGCCAGATAGGCCTACTTATGTGGGCCAAGACTTCTGCTATATGTGGTTCCTTCCCACTAACATCATAGATAAGGAACTCTGAGGTCTCTCAGCCAGCCATTTTTGTACCCCAGACCCCAAGGTGGCACGTTACATGGGCAAACATCAGTCCTCAGAGAGTGGGGTGTAGTGGAGTCCTCATTGTGCCAACTCCCGTTCTGAGGACTGTTGCCAAGGTGATAAGTTAGAGAGTCCCAATTTACTTGCACATGTTTAAGTGTGGCCTGGCTTTAAAAAAGAAAAAACAAAAACAAAGAGTACCTTAATCTCTTAGGCTATTTTCAGAAACCAGAGACAAAAGGCCAAACTTCAAAACTATACATGTTCTTTGTTCCACACAATCTATTAAATCAGAGAATGATGTAATTTTTAGGCTAAGTAGTTCAAGAATAATAATGAAATGTAAATCTATCAAACAGGACAAAATCTGCAATAATAAAGTATACTGGATTACTTAAATGCCAGAATACTTTAAATTAAGACACACCTTCTATTTCAATGCTGTTATTTTGATGTATAGCACCCTTTTCCTCTGAATTATTCTAAGTAGAAGAATCATCATGGTCACATTGAAGAAAATATGTGTGATGGGAATTCTTGTTGTGGCCATCTTTGGAAAATGCAATCTGTCACACTACACTATGTGATAATGATATTTTTGAGAAACATCTTTGTTCACTAGTAGAAAGACTAATTTCTTCACTAGTAGAATCTAAACTAGATGGTGATTTGTTAAATCTGCACCTACTGAACAGACTTTTTTCTGATTGTTCGTACTATAAAGTCTGGCTTGACAACAGAAATTCATTATCAAGTGGAAGTGGTGTATTTTGAATCAGGCTTCAGTAATTCTTGAATGCAAGAGTCATTACAATTAGCAGAATGCTCACAGTCTGTCATGGATTGAATTATGTCCCTGCCCTGGCCCCGACATAATTTGGGTGGGCCATGATTTCCAGTATTGTGTGGTTGTCCTCCATTTTGTGATTGTAATTTTATGTTAAAGAGGATTAGAGTGGGATTGTAACACCCTTACCCAGGTTACATCCCTGACCCAATGTAAAGGAAGTTTCCTCTGGGGTGTGGCCTGCACCACTTTTTATCTTACAAAAAGTAAAAGGAAAGAGAAGCAAGCAGAGAGTTGGGGAACCTCATACCGCCAAGAAAGCAGCACCAGGAGCAGAGCATGCCCTTTGGACCCAGGGATCCTGCACCTAAGAAGCAACTCAACCAGGGGTACATTGATGAGAAGGACCTTTCTCCAGAGCTGACAGAGAAAGAAAGCCGACCCCTGGAGCTAATGCCCTGAATTCGGACTTCTAGCCTACTGGACTGTGAGAGGATAAATTTCTCTTTGTTAAAGGCATCCACTTGTGGTATTTCTGTTATAGCAGCACTAGATGACTAAGACAATGTTCAGTGTGTCAACTAATGCAATATTAACATTCCAGAATGGGAAAGAAATCATTAAAAAGTCATGCATATTTTCCCTTTACTGTGGCATCACTTCTAAAGTAAAAAAAAAAAAAAAAAGTGATGTAGTCCGGTCTCCTTTGTCTAAAGAAAAAATCTGATCAATAAATCAATTAGTGTTAGAAGGCTTTATTGGGTGGAAAAAACTATTGTTCAGAGCACCCACCCGAAGAGATGAGCTCGCCATATTACAATTTTGATCAGCTTATATACACAAAAACTCTTAGGGAATTTCTCAAAAGAGAAATTTAAGGTGATTGGTTGTCATTCACTTAATTGGAGGGAGGCAGCTTGGATTGGTTTATTAGTTTGCACATCTGCATTCTGTAGGCAGCTTGGATTGGTTTATTAATTTGCAAATCAGCATTCTGTAGTCTAGCTATATATGGCTTATCTAATTATTTAAACTTTTTCTAGAACAGTCTTTATCATGAAGTTTAGTTTTTATGAAAGGTTAAGACTTCAATTTAAATGAGGGGGAGGTGGGGAGGTCATTTTCCTTAACACCTTATAAACTTACACGTGGTGAGCTCCTGAACAAACAAGCTAATGGTATTTCCTAAAGGGAGAATCTTTGTGGAATAAATGCCCTCAGCAGATTGTACCTGGTTTGCCTATGACTGCTTATGTTATACAAATTTACAATCTGTCACATTAGGGGCATGCCCCCATCTTGGAAAAAAATCTCATGTAAACTATGGAACAATCTGAATAAAAACTAGAGATGTTTAGTAACAAAAATATGACTTCTTATATCGGTCTGGGTCTTCACATTGTTAATCTAGGCCACAGTACATGCAAATACAGTAAGAATAGAATAAAAATAGACCTGGGGAAATACTTTAGTGGTCTGCCCCTCTTCCTATTTCACCTGTGACTTGAGACTATTTATAACATTAAATACTTAGTAGAGCTTCAGAATGGTAAATTCTTGATTTTCTGTAAATCTAATTTCACAATCCAGTTATTTATGTAACAACATTGGGTTAGTTCAGAAATTTTAAAACGTAAAGAAAACTAAAACCTCATGCAATTCTACTTTTTAGTATCTAATTTTGTATTATAATTAATCTGATGTCATTTCTCTGTTCCATCTGATATATGACTAATAGCATTTTGTGGCAGTCTTATGAAAATCACACATAATATTTAAAACTGAATAAGGGACAGGTCTATTAATAAATAGTCTCTGGGTTTCAGATTATTTAAATTCCAAAATAACTTACAATTTATGATTTCATACATTTAAAAAATAATATTTTGATGAAGTAATATAATAGCCTCTTCCTCCAACCTGCCTTATACTGATCTATTTTTTCTTTGTTAAATAAAAACAAACTGCTTAGAGTTGATAAATTTACTTATAAAACTTAAATAACATTGGACTTAAGAGATATTTTTCCAAAAAGTAAAAGTTACTGTTTTATAATAAATACATTTTAGTATTTTTAATAAATAGATATAAATTCCAAATATACATCTAATAAGAAGCAGGATTGAGGAACAAAACTATCTCTTCTTGAATAATAGTTTCTTCATTTTGACAGAAACTATAAAAATAACCCCAAATTTCATAATTGTCCATAAATAAGGAAGTCACTTAAATTATTCAGTTATGATTTTGAAGACATTTACTTTATTATATTTAATCAAATGTGGAAATAATTTCCAAAGAATTATGTGAGCAGTCAGAAGCAGAACTGAGAAACAATATTCTCTCTTATTGAGGACCATTTTCCTGAATTCTACAGAGTGACTGTAATAAATATTTGTGTTGCTCTTCATAAATAAAATTACTATGCAAGTTACTTGCTGTGGTTTTTCATTCACCATGACAAATATCAATATAGTTTGCTATTCTCAAGCTTCTGTTTCATATTTTTTTTTCCCAAAAAAAGTATTCATTAATATAAGATCCCATTTAAATACATGTTATATTCAATATGCCACTTTTATTCTAAAAGCTTAAAGCATGGCTCTCTCTCCTAATGTATGTGAAATGTGTCTTTTGCCTTAGTGACTATCTTAATAAATCTGGGTTATTCTATTTACAAGGCAGAAATACTGACTTTAAACCAATCAGTATCCCTTTGTTAGGTCCCAACAACTGCCTCTTGATCAATATAAAGGTTACTCATGAGCACAATTAAGTGTTCTGGAATTCCCATTCTTCGCGATGTTATCCATAATTTGTTATGATCCACACAGTTGAATTCCTTTGCATAGTCAACAAAACACAGGTAAACATCCTTCTGGTATTCTCTGCTTTCAGCCAGGATCCATCTGACATCAGCAATGATATCCCTGGTTCCACGTCCTCTTTTGAATCCAGCCTGAGTTTCTGGCAGTTTCTTTTTGATACACTGCTGCAGCCGTTTTTGAAAGATCTTCAGTAAAATTTTGCTTGCGTGTGATATTAATGATATTGTTCTATAATTTCCACATTCAGTTGGATCACCTTCCTTGGGAATAGGCATAAATATGGATCTTTTCCAGTCAGGTGGCCAGGAAGCTGTCTTCCATATTTCTTGGCATAGACGAGTGAGCACCTCCAATGCTGCATCCGTTTGTTGAAACATCTCAACTGACATTCCATCAATTCCTGGAGCTTCGTTTTTTGCCAATGCCTTCAGAGCAGCTTGGGCTTCTTCCTTCGGTATCATCGGTTGCTGATCTTATGCTACCTCTGGAAATAGTTGAACATCAACTAATTCTTTTTGGTATAATGACTCTGTGTATTCCTTCCATCTTCTTTTGATTCTTCTTGCGTTGCTTAATATTTTCCCCATACTTCTTCACTATTGCAACTTGAAGCTTGAATTTTTTCTTCAGTTCTTTCAGTTTGAGAAACACTGAGCCTGTTCTTCCCTTTTGGTTTTCCATTTCCAGCTCTTTGCACATATCATTATAATACTTTACTTTGTCTTATCGAGATGCCCTTTGAAATCTTCTGTTCAGTTCTTTTACTTCATCAATTCTTCCTTTTGGTTTACCTGCTCAACATTCGAGAGCAAGTTTCAGAGTCTCCTCTGACATCCATCTTGATCTTTTCTCTTTCCTGTCTTTTCAATGACCTCTTGCTTTCTTCATGTATGATGACCTTGCTGTCATTCCATAACTCGTCTGGTCTTTGGTCACTATTCTTCAGATGGTCTCTAAATTCAGGTGGGATATACTCAAGGTCATATTTTGGCTCTCGTGGAGTTGCTCTGATTTTCTTCAGTTTCAGCTTGAACTTGCACATGAGCAATTGATGGTCTGTTCCACAGTCGGCCGCTGGCCTTGTTCTGACTGATGATATTGAGTTTTCCATCGTCTCTTTCCACAGATGTAGTCAATTTGAATTCTGTGTTTTCCATCTGCCAAGGTCCATGTGTATAGTCGCCATCTATGTTGGTGAAAGAAGGTATTCGCAATGAAGAATTTGTTAGTCTTGCAAATTCTGTCATTTGATCTCCGGCATAGTTTCTATCAGCAAGGCCATATTTTCCAACTACTGATCCTTCTTCTTTGTTTCCAACTTTCGCATTCCAGTCACCAGTAATTATCAATGCATCTTGATTGCATATTTGATCAATTTCAGACTGCAGCAGCTAATAAAAGTCTTCTATTTCTTCATCTTTGCCCCTAGTTGTTGGTGAGTAAATTTGAATAATAGTCGTATTAACTGGTCTTCCTTGTAGGCAAATGGGTATTATCCTGTCACTGACAGCATTGTACTTCAGGATAGATCTGGAAATATTCTTTTTAATGATGAATGAAACAGCATTCCTCTTCAAGTTGTCATTCCCAGCATAGCAGACTATATGATTGTCCAATTCAAAATGGCCAATACCAGTCCATTTCAGCTCACTAATGCCTAGGATATTGATGTTTATGTGTTTCATTTCATTTTTGACAATTTCCAATTTTCCTGGATTCATACTTTGTACATTCCAGGTTCCAATTATTAATGGATGTTTGCAGCTGTTTCTTCTCATTTTGAGTCGTGCCACATCAGCAAATGAAGGTCCCGATAGCTTTACTCCATCCACGTCATTAAGGTTGACTCTACTTTGAGAAGGCAGCTCTTCCCCAGTCATCATTTGAGTGCCTTCCAACCTTGGGGGCTCATTTTCCAGCACTATATCAGACAATGTTCTGTTGCTATTCATAAGGTTTTCACTGGCTAATGCTTTTCAGAAGTAGACGGCTGGGTCCTTCTTCCTAGTCCATCTTAGCCTGGAAGCTCAGCTGGAACCTGCCCTCCTTGGGTGACCATGCTGGTATCTGAATATAGGTGGCATAGCTTCCAGCATCACAGCAACACGCAAGCCCCCACGGTAAGACAAACTGACAGACACGTGGGGGAATATAAAGTCACAGACAAGTTAAAAGTAAAATTATGTGGAAATAATTATCACATAAGCATTAATCAAAAGGAAGTGTGTGTGGCTATCAAAGTAGATTTCATAACATGATTATTGCAAAGAATAAAGAAGGACATTACATAACAAAAGGCTATTTATTCCTTTGGAAGACAATCCTAAATGTTTATGTACCTAGTAACAAAGCTTAAAATATATAAAGCAAAGCTGGATACTACAGAAAGAAGAAAAGGACAAGCCTGAAGTTTTATCTAGAGACCAGCATTATCATTCATTAACTGACCAAACAAATCGGAAAAGTAAAAAAAGTGAAGCTATAAAAGACCTGATCAACACTATCTAGTGACCTAACTGAGATTTATAAAATATATTGCCCAAAAACATTTCACTTTCTTTCTTCCTATTCATCTATCTGTCTATCATCTATCTACCCACTTTTCAAGTCCATGTGAAAGATTCACTAGATAGATAAAATGGACAACATAGTTGCCCCATGAGACTATGGCCTTAAACTCTCAAACCCAGTAAAGCAATCCTACGAGTTGTTTGGTTGTGTCTAGTAAGCATACATAATTTTTCCCCCATGTGCTTTATTTTATATTTAAGACTATATGCAACACACATAAATATGTGTATGTATATATTTATATATGCCTACAATCACATCCATATGTGCACTTTTGTATATTCATATATATCTTCCTGTATGCATATATACATACATATATATATACATACATATCTGTGTAATCATATACATATTTTTAGTTGCTATTACTGTTGTTGCAAAATCATATATCCCCCAATGAATTTTTTTCTGACAATTTCCACAGAAATTTTTCATTGATATTAGTTATGTTTATCCCAATTTGTCAGCATTCTCTTTAATTGTATCTATAGCTTTCTATTTGTGCTCATATACTCTTCTTACTATGGTTGTGCTGTGCTCACTACTTCCACACTCAGAGCCATTTTTCCCATCTCCTATATTAACAAGTCTCTATGTTCTAAAGTATAAATTCCTCTCTTTCCTCTTCTCTCCGGTAACCACCATTGAACATTGATTTACCTATATTTATCTGTTCTTGTCTTCTTATAAAAGAGGTATCATACAATAGTTGTCCTTATATACTTGTCTTATATCATTTAGCATTATGCCCTCCACGTCCATCCATGTCATAATATTTCACGGGCTGAACATTGTTCTTTATAGTTGTGTAACATTCCATTGAATGCATGTACCACAATTTGCTTATTCATTCATTGTCGATGGGCACTTCAGTTGTTTCCATTGTTTCGCTATTGTGAATAAAGCCATAATGAACATACCCATTACCCATTGCCTCATATTGGAATCATATGTTCATAATGAACATATGGGTGCTTATATCTGTTTGTGACAGTACTTTTAGACCTCTAGGGTATGTTCCTAGGAGTAGGGATTGCTGAATTCTAAGGTAGCTTTATTTCTAGTTTTTTGAGGTAATGCCATACTATTTTTCATAGTGGTTGTACCGTTTTACAGTCCCACCAGCAATGAGTAATGGTTTCAATTTCCCTACGTCTTCACCAATATCTGTTTTTTTGTTTTTTTTAATCTGTGCCATCTTAGTAGAAGTGAGATGATACCTTATCGTAGTTTGGTTTGTATCTCTCTAATGGCTATTATTTCACTGTTATTCATAAGGTTTTCACTGGCTAATTCTTTTCAGAAGTAGCCCACCACGTCTTTCTTCCTAGTCTGTCTTAATCTGGAAGTTCAGCTGAAACCTGTCTGCCATGAGTAACCCCGCTGGAATTTGAATACTGGTGGCATAGCCTCCAGCATCACAGCAGCAAGCAAGCCCCCACAGTACAACAAACAGACAGATGCGTGGGGGAGAATTATCAAACAGTTTCATTAATATCATACTCAAGTAAAGTTTTGCTGAAGATCATTCAAAAATGGCTACAGTAGTACATTGACAGAGAACTGCCAGAAATTCAAGCTGGATTCAGAAAGGGCATGGAATGAGGGTTATCGTTGCTGATGTCAGCTGGATCATGGCTGAAAGCAGAGAATACCAGAAAGATGTGTACCTGTGTCTTATTGACTATGCAAAGGCATTCCACTGTGTGGGCCATAACAAATTATGGATAACATTGCAAGGAATGGGAATTCCAGAGCACTTAATTGTGCTCTTGAGGAACCCATACATAGATCAAGAGGAGGTCATTTAACAGAACAAGGGGATACTCTATGGTTTAAAGTCAGGAAAGGTGTGGGTCAGGGTTCTATCCTTTCATCATACTTATTCAATCTGTATACCGAGCAAATAATCTGAAAAACTAGACTACATGAATAAAAACGGTACACTAGGATTGGAGAAAGATTCATTAACAATCTTATGGTATTGCTAATATACATCTGTTACTTTTTTATTTTTAGTAATTGTCCCACAGTTCTTAGATATTGTGTTCAATTTTTACCTTTTTTTTTTTTCCTCTCTTTGCTTTTCAGCTTGGGAAGTGTCTACTGACACATCTTTAAGTTCACTGATTCTTTCCTTGGTTGCATATAGTCTACCGATGAGCCCGTCGAATTATTCTTCAATTCTGTTACAAGGTTTTGATCTCTGGCATTTTCTTTTGGTTCTTTCTCAGAGTTCCCATCTCTATGCTTACATTTCACATCTGTTCATTTTTTTTTCCAGTAGAACCCTTAGCATATTTATTATTGTTGTTTTAAATTCCTGATCTAATAATTCCAAAGTTTCTTCCATATCTGAACCTGGTTAAGATGCTTGTTTGACTTTTCCTACTTTTTACCCCTTCTTTTTTTTTTTTTTTTATCATGTCTTGTGATTTTGTTGTTGTTGTTGTTGAAAGCTGAACATGATATAGCAAGTAAAATGAGCTGATGAATTAAGGTAAATGGGCCTTTACTTTGAGGCTTTATATTTACCAGACTAGGAATTAGGATTTGCTTACTGTCAAGTCTTCTTTTTTATCTTTGAAATTGATAAACCTATAGCAAAATTGATCCAGATAAAAGTTGAAAGGCACAAATCACCAAAATCTAGAAGGTAAACAGGGCATCACAACATATACCTACAGACATTAAAAGTGAAGCAAGGTAATATTATAGACAATTTAATCCCGATAAATATGATATTTTCTATAAATCGAACCCCAGTTATGCTGGAAAAAGTGCAGTCTAGAAAATTCACATGATAGTTATTATATGACTGTGAGCAAATTAGTCATGAATCACGTGCTTCGAACCCCAAACAAAACAAAAAAGTAGAAAATATAACAGTAACACCATATAATTTAGTTTTTCTTTATTTGTATTTATCAGGCATACGCAATACTGTTAGCAGCATAAATGTATCTTATTTAAACTATCACTTACGCGTGACTGTTTACAATTCTTTTGTGAAGCTTTCCCAAATACTACACCCGTCATTCTTTTTTTTTTTTTCCCTTTTATAATATGATTTGGAATCAACTGAACAGCAATGGGTTTGAGTTTTTGAGCACACTTATATCCATAATTTAGCGTAAAATATTTTCTTCCTATTATGCTTGAATTCAATTAGTTAGATTGGAAAAGTAAGATACAGGAGGGCAAGGCCAATTTTGTTTTTCAGTTTTTTTTTAAATTCTGAGAAGCTGGGCACACAACAATGCACAATAAAATACTGAAGTAAGATGATTGAAGTACCTCTGGAAGCTAATGGTTAATTACATTTTCTTTTATTTTTTCTTGGTATTTTTACAACATTGCAAATGTCTTCTCTTTGCTTATTTATATATCAATCATCTTTGTTCTACAAGTTTGTGTTGGATATTTTATAATACATTGGCAAAATTATTTATAGCAGTATTTTATAAACTTTATTATTATTTTTTTAGGCTGTGTTCTATCTGATCTTAATTGAAACCTTTAAGTTCTTAGTTTTGTTATTGCACTTTATACTATAGAAAATCTATTTGAATTACTTTTCACATATTTTAGTTCTCTGGTAAAATTAATTCTCTTGTTTTATACGTACTTGAACATATTAATTAAAATCCTTTTAAAACACTAGTGTGATGACTAAAATTTCTAGATCATCTGTGTGGATTTTTTGTCTCTTTTTTACTTGTTCTTTAATTCAGTTATTTAGTCTTATATCCTGACATGCTTACCATTTTTTTTAGCATTGTGCATTCAGCATTATTTATTTGAAAATGTACAAAATCTGGATAGTATTTTCTTCCTCCAAAGAGTATTTTTATTCTGCTAGGATACAAGAAGAGGAACATAGCACCTTTATACAATCAAGTTTGAGGTATTTCAAACCTGAGCTTCAATCTTTAGAGACCATGGGTTATGTTGTTTTCTTCTCATTTATAGAAAATAGACTTTCAGTCCTAAGCTAAAATCTTGACTTCTGAAGCAAATCTCTACCTTCAAAAAATTCAGAAATCCAATTTATCATTTTAATTCAGTTGTATATGGGAAAATACCTTGAGCAGAAAAGTTGGTTTACTTCATTGCCTTTACATTGACCTGGAGCTCTTGGCCCTTCAAGACATGGCTTCCTTGATTTTTCTCTGTTGTCTGTATATATATATACACCCATATATATTTTTTTCAATTTTATTCAGTTTTTTTTTTTTTTTTTACTTAATCTCTGTTAGATGATTGCTATGTTGCAAGATACTCCATTACAGCTGGAAGCACAATTTCTATTATCAAGCATTTGCTATTTTAAAGTATGTAATTGATTCATTAATACAATAAAACAATGGAGGAGAATGGAAAATTTAAAAAGACTATAAAAATGCATGTATATAATATATTCAAAATTAGATATGAATGATTGGGAAAAAATGCTTCATGATATAGTTTTGTCATGCGCCAGACCCTATATTAAGTGAGCATATATGTAGCCTCTGAGAACACACTTAGTCCTCCCAACAGTCCTATAAGTTAGTTATTGTAATAATTCAATTTTTATAGTAACAGAATCATGAGATTATGGTTCTTGTCCAATGCCATATCACTACTAAATAAAATATTAGGATGTTAACAAAGGCATGCTGGCTATAAAGTATATACAGTTACACTCTTCGTAATGTCCATTCAGGCAACTTATGACCCATATAAGTCCGTGGTCCCATAAGGTTGTAATAGAGTTTGAAAATCCCAACTGGAGGACAAAACATAGCAGACTTAATTGGACATAGCAAATGCAACAGCTTCCCACTTGCAATACGTGTATATCTTGTTTTTGTACCCAAAGCGATTGTGCTGCCAGACATGTAATGGTATAGTACATATATAACCTATACATACTTCTTAATAGTCATAAGAAACACCTATATCACTGGCTTATGTACGTGTATCAATTCAGTGTGAACTTTCCCTACTTACATACAAAAATTTACCATAAAACAGTGTATACTTCGACTAGTAGGCAGCAGCACCCAATCTCTTGTATTGTACAACCCTTGAGTGCTGTAGTATTATCTCTCCCTTTAATTTTCTTTAGAAAATATTACCATGATGTATATCATGGCTCTCAAACGCAGCAAAACCAGTGCTAGTGATAGCAGCATCAAGAGACAAAGGAGGAGTATAGACTTGGAAGTGAAACAAAAGATAACCCATGTAGATTTGCTAAGTATATAATATGGTGTTCACACAGTGTCCAAACCACATAATGTTGGATTTCACAGGCGGTATCATGGACCTTAAGTGACACATGACTGTACTGTAATTGTCTTAAAATAACTACAGAAAATAAGTATGTTAGTCAACATAATAGTGAAAAGGAACAAAGTTGGTGGGCTGGCATTACCTGACTTCAAGGATTAAATACAAAGCCGTAATGACAAAAGATGTGTGATATTAAAAAAAGAATTGACAATTAGATCAATAGAACAAAGTAGAAAGTCTGCAGGTAGATCCACACAAATACAGTCAACTGATCTTTGACAAAGGCACAAAGGCAATCCAGTGGAGAAAAGAGTCTTTTCAACAAAAGGTGCTGGAATAACTGGTCATCCATATGCAGAATAATAATAATCACGATGTAGACCTTATACCTTTCATAAGAATTAATTCAACATGTTTCACATACCTGAATATAAACACAACTATACAACCTCTAGAAGATAACAGGAGACAATCTTGGTGGCCTTGGATTTGGCACTGATATTTTAGATACAACACCAAAAGTACAATCCATAAGAGAAAAAACAGTGATAAGTGAAGCTTCATAAAAATTAAAAACTTATACTCTGAAAAAGATTCTGTTAAGAAAATGAAAAGACAGCTATTGACTAGGAGAAAACATTTGCAAAACACATATATGATAAAGAATTACATCCAAGATATAAAACAAGCTATTGAAACTCAACAATAAGAACAGACAACACCAAAATAAAATATATGAATAGACACTTCTCCGAAGAAGGTATACAGATGACAGATAAAAAGATGTTCAATATCGTATGTTATTAGGGACTTTCAAAATAAAACATTAATGACATACCAAAAAAAAAAACCCATTGCTGTCAAGTCAATTCGGAATCATAGCGACCCCTGTAGGACAGAGTAGAACTGCCGCATAGAGTTTCCAAGGAGTGCCTGGTAGATTTGAACTGCTGACCTTTTGGTTAGTAACAGTAGCTCTTAACCACTCTGCCACCACAGTTTCCTCTTATGACATATGACATTTTAGAATGGCTAAAACCTAAAGCACTGACAAGTGTTGGTGAGAATGTGGAGCAACAGGAAATTTTATTCATCGCTGGTGGAAATAAAAAATGGTACAGCCACTTTGGAAGAACACATGGTTTTTGTTTTCAAAGCTAAACATGAGATTATCATATAATCCAGAAATTATGCTCCTAGACATTTATCCAAATGAATTGAAAACTTCTGTCTCCGAAGAAACTGGACATGAATGCTTACAACAGATTTATTTACAATTGTCAAATATTGAAAGCAATCAAGAGGTCTTTCAATGAGTGAAAGGATAAACAAGCTGTGACACATCATGCAGTGAAATATTACTTAGCAATAGAAAGAAGTGAAGCATCAAGCTATGAAAAGACATGGAGGAACCATAAATGCATGTTGTTAAGTGAAAGAAGTCCGTATGAAAAGGCTACCTATTGGATGATTCCAACTATATGACATTCTGGAAAAATCCAAACTCTAGAGACTGTACAAAGATCAGTAGTTACTAGGGACTCAGGGAGAATGGAGAAGGATGAATAGGTGAAGCTCAAGGTATTTTGAAGTCAGTGAAATTACTCTGTATGATAATGTACTCATGGGTCCATGACATTATACATGGTACAAAATTCACAGAATTTTACAACACAAAGAGTGAAACCTAATGTAATCTATTGACTTCGGTTAATAACAATGTATTAATATTGTTCCTTCAGTTGTAACAGATATAGCACACTAATGCAAGGTGTTAACAATAGAAGAAATTCAGTGTGGGAGAATCTGTACTTGGGGACTGTGCACTTTCTGCACAAATTTCCTGTAAATATAAAAATGTCTTAAAAATTAATGTGCATTAAAAAATAGTATATAATATTTCTGACTATGGGATAGAAAAAGTTTTTTAAAAAAGAAGTAAAAGTAAAGGTCGTAAAGTTTGACACATCTGATTACATCGAAATTAAAATGCTAATACACCACAAACATTGTTAACAGATAAGCAACAGACTAAGATGAAATATTTGCCACAAGTTTAATCCAGAAAGGATTGATATCCAGGATATATAAATATTTCCTACAAAGCAAATAAACAAAATAAAAGTAACTCATTAAATAATTTGGAAGCAATTACAAAATGGAGCCAAAGTAAGGGGAATAAAAATGGTCAATTAAAAAATGCATCATCTCATTAATAATAAGGGCAATGCAAATGAAAACAGTATTAGCATATTTTAACTATCAGCATTTAATAATGCCAAATGTTGCTGAGAGTAGAGGTTGAAATAGCTCTATAAAAAGCAATCTGAAAAATCTATTAAAATAAAAAATGTGCATATCTTATCTCTTAGTAATTCTTTTCCTTTGCTTATTCTCTAAAGAACATCTTTGTATATGCACAATAATTAAGTGTAAAATGTCATAGAAGATTTTTTTGTGATAATGAAATAATAGGAAAGCATAAATTCAATTATTAGGAAAATAAATAAATTTAGGGTATACTTATATTTTGAAATTCAAATCTCTCTTTTGGAAATATTTTCTACATTTTATACATATATATGTATGTATTTGTAGAGAGAGAAAGGGACAGAGAGAGAGAGAAAATAAAAAATCTAGGGGACTTCGGTGTAGGGTAAGACAGTACACAATACTGGGGAAGCAAGCACAACTTGTACAAGGGAAGGTCATGGAAGCTCCATAGACACATCTGAACCCCCTGAGGGGCCGAATTGCTGGGCTGTGGGGACCATGGTCTCGGGGCACATCTAGGTCAATTGTCATAGTTCATAAAGAAAATGTTCTACATTCTACTTTGGTGAGTAGGGTCTGGGGTCTTAAAAGCCTGTGAGCAGCCATCTAGGATACGCCACTGGTCTCACACCTTTGGAAGCAAGGAAGAATGAAGAAAACTAAAGATAAAAGGGAAAGATTAATCCAAAGGACTAATGGACCATATCTAACATGGTCTCCTCCAGACTGAGGCCAGTACAACTAGATGGTGCCCAGCTACCACCACAGACTGCTCTGACAGGGATCACAATAGAGGGTCCCAGACGCATGGAGAAAAATGTAGAACAAAATTCTAACTCAAAAAGAAAGATAAGACTTGCTGGACTGAAAGACTGGAGAAACCCTGATAGTATGGCCCCCAGACACCCTTTCAACTCAGTAATGAAGTCACTCCTGAGGTTCAACCTTCAGCCAAAGACTGGACAGGCCCGTAAAACAAAATGAGACTAAAGGGACACATCAGCCCACGGCAAGGACAAGAGGCAGGAGGGGACAGGAAAGCTGCTAATAGGGAACCCAAGGTTGACAAGGGAGAGTGTTGACATGTTGTGGCGTTGTTAACTAATGTCATACAACAATGTGTGTACTGAGTGATGAGAAACTAGTTTGTTCTGTAAACTTTCATCTAAAGTACAATTGAAAAAACAATCTATGGGTACACTGATTTGTAACATGATGTCACTTGTGTAATAAAAAGGACACACTCAAGCTGATAGGATGAATTTCTAAACTTAAACATTCGTACATACATATATGGGGAAGGCAACCTGTGAATACACACGTAGCATGTAACAGTGATACCTATATCAAGGATAAGGGAGAGGTTGGAATGGACAGGGCTGTCAATAGATGTTCATCTTTAACAGTATCATCTTAATTTTATAACCAGTAATCACATTAATGGTATACTAAAGATTCATATTTGAAAGTACATGACTGAATAGAAACCTTCTCCATCACAATAATACAATTTAATCATTTAAAATTGGTAAAATCGATTGGGAAAGTTGAGTGGAGCCATATAACTGCATAGCTGGACATTAAGACATGTAATCACTAAGCTAGATACCATGAAGACCTAAACTACAGAGGAATTAAAATACATAAGGGAAGTATTTTGAAATAAAAGGATTGGTGATTAACTGGAGTGTGTTGTGAGTAGTGATGAGGAAAATCGATTACATCACAATTAATCTAAAATGTCTGGGATTGTACACAATATGGAGCCTAATCAAATTCATACCAAGATTTTAAATGCTAGGAGGGATTGTTTTTCTTCTTTGACAACATGTATGATTCAGGTCAATGCACAAAATTACAAACATTTTATTTCTTTAATTACAAAGTGTTCATGTGAACATTTATCTCATGTAAATACAATGACAAGAAAATAAATTATATTAAGTAGTTTATAGATGATTTCAATGGATTTATGGTTTCAGTAAATTATTGATGGCAAAGCCTCTCATGAAGTAGGAACTATGGAATCCCAGTTGCCCTTCTTGATCATTTTGCATGAAATAAATGTGTTGGGTGGCCAGAAATATCTGATGGCAACAGGTAGGTAGATGAAGAGAAAGTTTAGAAGAAGAAGGATGGAGGGTTAATAGGTCTTAAAATTTGTGATTCACAGGCAAAAAGAGATTAAAAGACATGGACATTAAAAAACAACAACAAAAAAAGCCTATACATGTGAATGTTTTAATTTAAAATTTACTTACATTTAAAGGAAATTCTACATACTTGGATGCTTTATTCTCTAAAGGAAAATCCATTTAAAGAATAGTGAGATATGGATGCTAGTTAAGGACTTCGGAACACATTAATATGTATAATGGTGATAAACAATTATGAAGAAATAAACATCACATCCAACATTCAGTTATTTAAAAGTTAATGTAAATATTTTCAAATATGAGTGCTTTAATATGCATAAAACTTTTTGTCTCTTAATATTCATGAACTCAGGATTCACTATTTCACAATTATTTTGTAAAATTAGTAATGAAAAATTGATATCTCAAAAAAACACTAAGACTCTCAACTATGTGTTTGAGTGTAATTTTTAATATCAAATTGATCACAATGAAGTATACCTAAAGTTAATTGATTTTATTTGATTTCTACTTAATTTGGTAGTAATTACTCTTGCAAGGCAAAAGTGTATAGGGTTTGTGATAATTTAAAAAGTAACAATAGGTTGTTGCTCTACTTTCACTTAAAAAAACTGTCATTTCACTGAGCTTTATATATTTTCAGGTCCCATCTGTTTAGTTCAAACTGAAATATTAAAAAAAAAAAAAAAAACTACCAAGGAATTTATGTTCTGTTCTAAGCCAACCAATAGACCATGTTGACACCTGGTTAGTATTTTATTAATAATTGTTGTTGTCGCTGATAGTTGCCATCTCATTGATTCCTACTCACGATCACCACATATGTGCAGAGTCCAACTGCTCCATAGGTTTCTCAAGGTTATGATTTTTCTGAAGCAGGTCATCAGCCCTGTCTTTCAAGGTGCCTCCGGGTAGTTTGGAACTGCTAATATCCCAGCTAGTAGTAGAACACTTAACTGTTTGTGCCACCCAGGGACTGTTTCTATTAATAAATATTTTTTTACATTTTGGTACATTAAATTTCAATAGCACTATTACAACTCTGGTCTTCTAAACAACACTATGAAATTATTATCACTTTATTGTTATTGTTTTTGTGATTGCAGTAGACTACACTATCATTCAGCAAATAAAGAGTTCCCTTTTCCATCCCCAGCCTCCATGAGAGAAAGGTACTAATTCACTTCACTGATGAGTGTAACTTGCTTTGGCCAATGAGATGTTATAGGTATGATGTAAGCAGAGGCTTGAGATACAGTTTTGTGGTTGGGTTTGCCCTTCTGTTCTTCCGGACCAAGGAGAATGTTAGACATCTGAAGGTAACTTGGGTATGCCTCTTTTTTTGGAGCCTAGGCCACCTGAGTCCAGCCTAGATAAGCTTAACACTATGTAACTTACAGACATGTGAGAAGTAAGTGATTATCATTTTATGTCACTGAAAGACTGTTGCTCATTACATGGCAAAAGATGACTGGAAGACAAGTTATAAAAATTAATTAGAAGGAGTGATTTTATTAAATTATTCATATTATTAGAGGGAGAAACGAGTTTTTTTTTTTTTTTTTAACCTAGAGGCTTTCTTGTTATTACAGTATTTTACAAAAATAACATGTGCCTTCTGCATTTGTTTGTCAGCCGTGCTTCCCCCCGAAGTATTTTTGTAAGCACACTATGCCATTTTTTTTTTTTTTTTTACAGCAATGTGCGGAAGAGGATTGTCATGGGGGTGCTTGTGAAAGTGTCTCATGGGGGGAGGGTGACGCCTGCAAAGACATACAGAAGGTGCATGTTGTTTGCATAAAAATTCAGTACTATTAGAACTTAGAAGCCATATTTATACAGAGTTTATGACATCAATACCAAATATGGTATAGGCAAATTAAAAAGATAAATTAAAAATGTAACATTGTATATTAAGGTAGACATAATTTTTTTTTTTTTTTTTATGTGGATCTAAAAGAGGTAAATACCAGAATGAACAAGTAAAACAATGTTTCTGGTACTGTAAAATTGGCTTGGGAGGGGCACTATCTGAAATCCTCCAACCCCACAAGGATGAAGGAGAACCAAGATCAACAGCTCAATGCTGACTCCCTTGAGGCTGAGGCCAGACAAGCCTCCTCTTCTCCATCATCTTTTACCAATCCTGATACCAACTGTTTCTCCCATGGCACTTTCTACCTTTCCGTTGGGTTCAATAATTCATTGTAGTGGCCACACAGAACTCACTGGTCATACTCACGATTATGGGTTTTCTTAGGGAAGTAACAATTAAAATTAAGACTCAGGAACTCAAGGATGTCATTTCTTCAACAGGACAATCTTTCCGTAGCCATTTGCAGGCCTCACTCTGGCCCTAGCCTTCTGCCCAAAGGCACTCAGCTCTCTCGCTCTGTGGGC
Organism: Loxodonta africana; assembly: GCF_030014295.1. Classification (NCBI taxonomy): domain Eukaryota; kingdom Metazoa; phylum Chordata; class Mammalia; order Proboscidea; family Elephantidae; genus Loxodonta; species Loxodonta africana. Next base: position 20,093,024 of record NC_087358.1, on the reverse strand, counting down.
CAGAAAGCCCAACACATTTTGTCTCCTGCTGCTGAGTCTCAGCTGCTGGGTCTCTGCAGTCTTCAAGGTGACAGTTCACGCTCTCAGCCTCCTGGTTCCAGGAGCTCCTGGACATGCTTTCTGCTCCTGGGTGTTCTTTCTTAGTGGTGGTGGGCTCTGCTCTTTCCCACCTCTGGGATGACTCATTTCAAACCCAAAGGGATGGCAAAACTGACCAGTCTCTTTGGTGGGCCACAATTACTATATCATGCATTCCGGCTCAATCACTTGAGTAGAAGTTACAAGACCATGGTGAGAAAGGCCCCATAAAAGCAATTCATTACACTGCAGGTAACTTAGATTTTGGCAACTGATATTCTTAAGCTCATTATTTGTACTTCCTTTGGGAAACTGGAAACCCTGGTGGTGTAGTGGTTAAGTGCTACAGCTGCTAACCAAAGGGTCGGCAGTTCAAATCCGCCAGCCGGTCCTTGGAAACTCTATGGGGCAGTTTTACTCTGTCCTATAGGGTTGCTGTGAGTTGGAATCGACTGGACAGCACTAGGTTTGGTTTAGTTTGGCTTTGGAAAACTATCAGCATAGCAATTTACTTGGTAACAGTTATTTTCTTCTTCTTCCTTGTAAGTAAGTGCCAGTGATTTCTGCCTCTATCCAATAATTTTGCCTCCATGGGAGTTAAAATGCTTAAAAACAAAGATCAAATAGCAAAGTACTATGTGTCTAATGGAGTCCTGGGTGGAACAAACGGTTAAACGATTGATTACTAACCGAAAGATTTGTGATTCAAACCCACCCAGAAATACCTCTAAAGAAAGGTCTGGGGATCTGTTTCCAAAAGGTCACGGCCTTGACAATTTCAGGACATGCAGTTCTACTCGTAAACACGTGAGGCCCACATGAGTCGGAATCAGCTCTATGGCAACTGCTGAACAGATAAAGGTACCTGTAATTTCTCATTAACGACTGTTGAATCAACTGCCAGAGTTAGTCCTCCGCGTAATCGTGTCAAAAATTCCTGACAGTAACCTCTCATTATTGATAGGTTGAAATGGACTAAAAACAGCTAACCATAGTCACAAGTACCTCTGACTGAACAGAAATATATGGTGAAAAATATTTTAGCATTTTCAGAGTTGCTACAGCAACTGAAGTTAACTCATAGAAAATTTGTGTTGTTCAGATCAGAAGGCCTTTATCCATGTAGTTGCTTCTAATAATTTCAAATGAACCACAGCTAAAGCTTCTTCTTAGAAGTTAAACAAAAGGCAGAGACTAATGTTAGAAAAGTGAAAAGGGGACAGAAACTAAACATGATGGAGATGCTTATTTCCATTTCTAATTTACACAATTTCTGGATTGCACTTTTCTGTTTAGATAAGTGATGACAGCTTCTTTCAGCAAGAGTAAGACAAGGAATATTTTAAGCCATGGATCATGCTCTAATTTTGAGAGCATTAAGAGAGGGAAGTGGGTTTTGTTTTTTTGTTTTGCTTTTTTATGCAAATTAATTCTTGAGAAATGTCTAACATTGATTTTATGTACCCCAGTAATTAATTTCTAAACTGTTGTTCATCCCTGGGTGGCACAAATGGTTAGTGGGCTCAGCTGCTAAAAGTTTGCTCAAGGTTCTAGTCCAACCAGAGTTGCCTTGCAAAAGGCCTGGTGATTTACTTCTGAAAAATCATCCATTGAAAACCCTATGGAGTGCAATTCTATTGTGACTCACTTGAGGTTGCCATAAGAAAGAATTGACTTGATGGCAATTGTTTGTTGGTTAAGCAAAAATATTTTTTCAGGTTTATTTCAGCTCTCGTGCAGTCATTATTAATGTTGAACAAATGTTCTTACACAAGAAACATCACACTCTTAAAACAGACACACTGTTTTTCCAAATATCTATCTTCATGAGAAAACAGAAACAATTTCAAGTCAGTGTTTTGGGTTGTATAGAATTATGAATTGCCTAATGGTCCTTTCCAATATAATATACAAAATGATAATTTAGAAGTGAGTTTTACATTAGTTTTATTTAGTAAATCATTTGATAATCTGTTTTGTCTTGTCTTAACTCCAGGAATAAAGAGTTTAATTGAAAACAATGAAAGTCGAATGACAAAAACAAGGGGAGGGTGTGTGATAAGAATAAAGAAACTATAATACATAGATAAGTTTCATTCTCTATTTATTCAAAATATTCAAGAACTGTAAGAATACTACACAGGGGAGGAAAAGCATAACAATATTAGCCAGAAGGCAATCAGACTCACTGTAGTCTGACCCCGACTAACTAAATAACTCACACATCACACATATGAAACTTAAAAAGCAGGGTAATATACTCTACCATTTTAGAAATGAGAGGACCTGGTGCTTTGAAATTTAACTAAGTTTAAATTACTCAACTTCCCAAATTTAAAAATGGCAACATTGAATGTGAACCTAGATTTGTCTGATCCCAAAGCCCATGTACTTAACTACTATGCAATATCAGTAATCATGTTTGCTAGGAGAGAATATTAAAGGAGAGCGCACGACTTTGTTAGATTTTATTCGTAGAGAGTTAAGGGAAAAGAAAATGAGTTCTAAATCTTGTGAGTTAATGTACCAGTGAAGGGTAGTCAACAGTGCAAGAGTATGAAAAGCACATTATAATTGTGATCAATAAACTAGCCAGGCATTAAGTTTACAGGAGCAATTGCATTAGGACAGAAATAATTTGAAAATTGTTGTAGGAAATATCAGCCTCTTTTCTAGGTCAGATGTGACTGTCAAAGGGAATTATAAAATCTCATTGTTCTATCAAAAAGTATAGGATGGACATCAGTAGTCATTTCTAATTTACCCAGTTTGTCTATGGAATGTATGTAATTTAAAGTATGCATAGTAAATGCAAAATTAGTTTTCATAGAATTTTAAAGGTGTTTTCCAGAAGGTAAGAATAAAATTCAAGTTAATTGGAATATGTAATTTTCACACTAAAGTGAAGATAAATGTTTAGTCCAAGAAGACTTTGCTCAGCCAAGGGGGAGAATTCAAGGTAAACCACTGAGTTGAAAAACATTATTGAACTGAATGTTCTGAGCAAATATTTCCTTCAGGTTTCAGCACGGTGGTTTGCATTTGGTACCTAAAATAATTATCTCTTCCTTTTTCCTTTCTATTAGATGTCAAATCAAGTAGAAATTTTATTGCATCTTTTTGACACATTTTCCAGCTTCTGCAAGCATAGCAGATTGCTTTCCTTGCCAAAACTTGCCTAAAACATGAAAAGATTTGTTAAAGTAGCTAAAGAAAGTTTGTTACTGTTGTATGCTTTTATTTTATTTTCGTGGTATTCTGAGATGGAATGCAAATATGACTGAGAATAAAAAATTTTGAGTGTATTTTAAGCATAAGGAATGATATCTGATAAAAAATAACTGTTATTAAAGATTTAAATAGGGCTAATGAGCAGATGGAAGAAAAAAGGATCAGAAAATAAAAATAATCACCCAGAACAATATCTATCTGGCAGAGAATGATTAGATGATTTATTGCAATTTATTAAAATATAACAGAGTGTACCACCCCATTGCCATTGAGTCATTCCAACTCATAGTGACACTATAGAACAGAATAGGACTACCCCATAGGGTTTCTAAGGAGCAGCTTTTGGGTTTGAGCTGCCTACCTTTAGTAGCAGCCAAGGTCTTAACCACTGTGCACCAGGTTTCAGCAATAATATAGAAGAAAGGAATTGAGTATTTTGGATTACCTCAGTAAGCTTTCAATGGATCTGCCAGCACCATTTTTTCTGCTAATCAGTACTAGAAGTCACATGTATAGTTCCTGTTGCACCTTGACATCAATTGCCTTTTCTGTTACGCCATTCCTGCTGAATTGAGGGTAGTACAAGAGTTCTTACTGTCCAAACTGACCAACTTAGGTACTGCATAGTCATTCGCTTTTCAGATCAGACAAATATAAAACCAAACCCATTGCTGCTGATTCCAACTCATGACAACCCCATGTCTTATAGAGTAGAACTGTTTCCTGGCATTTTTTTTTTGTTTTTTGCTTTAGCTGTAAACTGTACAGCCAGGATGTTCTTCCATGGTGTCCCTGCGTGTGTTCGAACTGCCAACATTTAAGCTAGCAATTCACAGCAAAGCATTTGTGCTACCAAGGAACTATTACTAGGTTCCATAACAAAGGAGAATTATATCTGTTTTGTTGCATTAGAATACCCTAAGAACACAAGTAATCATTATACAAGTGAATAAAGGGTTTTTCTTCTCAGAAATGGATGGATCTTCCTTGTTTTAGTGTGGAGATAGGCAATCCTAAAAGAAAAGAAGCTTCTTTATTTATAGACTAAAGAAAGACATAGGAGAGAGATGGCCTCAGTCACCGAAGAGACCACATAATTTAGTAATCTCTTAAGTGAGTATATTGATCCTTCCCCTTGAACTGAATAATAGCTCACAGTCTGATCTCCACATTTGCTGTGAAACTTAATATCTTTGCTGAAAAATTCTTAGGAAATAATAATATTTAGAATAAAAATGGATTTCTTATACAAAAACAAGTGTAAATGTAGTGCCATGATATAACTGATTGGTGATGACCACTAGGAGTAACTTGGACTGCCTCTTCTGGCTGTTCTCCTTATGCTGTGTGCAGCACTAATGTGTCTGCATTGATAGATTTTCTGGTGTCAAGCAAATGCACTTTTTCTAGGATAAAACCTATTTCATCATACTTCATTATATATTTGTTCCTCAGGACTATATCGTTATCTGATATTTCACACTTAGAACAGTAGTCAAAAATCTACCATCTGACTATTTTGTGCATTAATGATGTACATCTTCAGTAAATAACCCCGAGGTGCAAGGCAAGAGTATCACTGACTATGATGGTTAAGATTAGGAGCCAACTTGGCTGCACAATAATTCTCAATGGTCCGGCAGTCATGTAATAGTGTAATTTGGACAGTTATGCAATGATGCAATTTAGCAGTGTTGAATTACTGTAAATTGATGTATTTATGCAGTGTCCTTCTTTATATAGTCTAGTTTCTCGTATTATTTTCTCATCATACAGATTGAATAAGTACGATTTACTTATGCATGGTTAGAGCCAAGTTATGCTTTGGGTCTGAGTCCATATTTCAACCCTAAGCCTAGGAGAGGAAAAATGGAAATATAATGTTATTGAAGGGAGAATGCAATACATTAAATAGATATAAGCTCTAATGGAACTAATAAAATCAAGCCAACAACATATTTAACAACCTGTTAGTGAATGAAATCCAGAAAAATTCTCAATTCATAAAAATTTTTGATTAATAAAATATAAACCATAAATGGAGGGAAAGAGAACAAAGAATAAAACAAATACAAATAACAAGATTTAGAGCCCTATTACCTATTTAGCCCAAACTATTTTGATAATCATACTATTATATGCCGTCTAAAATAAACTTGCTTTCATCATTAAGATATAAAAGTCAAAGGATGGAAGAAATAAATTATGCTAATACTAATCAACCCCACATGTCTGTCAGTTTGTCATACTATGGGGAATCATGTGTTGCTGTGATGCTGGAAGAAAATTAGAAAACCTTTATGAGAGCAAACGTATGACCTTGAAAATATCCCACCTGAATTTAGAGACCATTTCAAGAATAGATTTGATGCATTGAACACTAATGGCTGAAGAGCAGGTGAATTGTGGAATGACATTAAGGACATCATGCATCTAGAAAGCAAGAGGTCACTAAGAAGGTAGGAGAGAAAGAAAAGACCTAAATGGGCTTCAGGAGAGACTCTGAAACTTTCTCTTGAACGTTGAGCAGCGAAAGCATGATGAACTAAAAGAGCTGAACAGGAAATTTCAAAGGGCAGAAAGAAAAGACAAAGTAAAGTATTATGACAAGTGCAAAGACCTGGTGATAGAAAACCAAAAGGGGAAAACATTTTTCAAGTTGAAAGAACTGAAGAAAAAATTCAAACCTTAAGTTGCAATACTGAAGAATTCTATGGGGAAAATACTAAATGAGGCAGGAAGCATCAAAAGAAGATGGAGGGAATACACAGAGTCACTATACCAAAAGAATTGGTTGACGTTCAACCATTTCAGAAGGTTAACACATGAATCAGGAATTGATGGAATTGAAGGAAAAAGTCCAAGCTGTACTGAGGGTATTAGTGAAAAACAAGGCTCCAGAAGTTGACAGAATACCAACTGAGATGTTTCAACAAACAGATGCAACACTGGAATTGCTCACTTATCTGTGGCAAGAAATTTGAAAGACAGCTACCTGGCCAACTGTCTGGAAGAGATCCATATTTATGCCTATTCTCAAGAAAGATGATCCAACAAAATGCAGAAATTATCAAACCATATCATTAATATCACATACAAGCAAACATTTGCTGAAGATTATTCAAAACTGGCTGCAGCAGTATATCGACAGGAAGCTGCAAGAAATTCAAGCTGGATTTAGAAGAGGAGGTGGAACCAGGGATATCATTGCTGCTGTCAGATAGATCCTGGCTGAAAGCAGAGAATACCAGAAAGAAGTTTACCTGTGTTTTATTGACTATGCTAAGGCATTCAACTGCGTGGATCATAACAAATTATGGATTACGTTGTGAAGAGTGGGAATTCCAGAACACTTAATTGTGCTCGTGAGGAATCTGTACACGGATTAAGAGGGAGTCATTTGAACAGAACAAGGGGATACTGCATGGCTTAAAGTCATAAAAGGTGTGTTTCAGGGTTGTGTCCTTTCACCATACCTATTCAATCTGTATGCTGAGAAAATAATGAGAAATTGGACTATATCAAGAAAGGCGGAACATCAGGATTGGAGGAAAACTCATTAACACTCTACCTTATGCAGATAACACAACCTTGCTTGCTGAAAGCGAAGAAACTTGAAGCACTTGCTGAGGAAGATCAAAGACCACAGCCTTCAGCGAGGATTACACTTAAACATAAACAAAAATCTTCACAACTGGTCTGAGAAGTAACAAGAATGGAGAAAAGATGGAGGTTGTCAAGGATTTCATTTTAGTTGGATTCACAATCAACACCCATGGAAGCAGCAGTCAAGAAATTAAAAGACTCATAGCATTGGGCAAATCGGCTCCAAAAGACCTCTTTAAAGTTTTGAAAAGCAGAGATGTGACCTAGAGGACTAAGGTGTGTCTGACCCAAGCCATATGAATGCAAAAGCTGGACAGTGAATAAGGAAGATGGAAGAAGAATTGAAGCCTTTGAATTGTGATGTTGGCGAAGAATATTGAATATACCATGGGCTGCCAAAGAATGAACAAATCTGTCTTGGAAGAAGTACAACCAGAATACTCCTTAGAAGTAAGGATGGCTAGACTATGCCTCACATACTTCGGACATGTTATCAGGAGGCATTAGTCACTGGAGAAAGACATTATGTTTGGTAAAGGAGAGGGTCAGTGAAAAAGAGGAAGACCCTCAATAAGATGGATTGACACAATGGTTGCAACACTGGGCTCAAGCATAGCAACAAGTATGAGGATGGCGCAGGACAGGACAGTGTTTCGTTCTGTTGTGCATAGGGCCTCTATGAGTCGAAATCCACCAGATGGCACGTAACAACAACACCATTACCAATCAAAAGAAATCATTTATATTAATAGCAAATCAATACATTTCAGAGAAAAATAAGAAAAAGGACATTAGTTAATAATGGTTAAGTGAAAATTTTCTTAAGAAGATACAATTTTAAATGTTTCTGCACCTAATAACTTACCTTTTTTTTATGTTTTTAAAGCATAAGCTGATAGATGTGAAAGGGGAAATACAGAAGTCAACAATGGAAGTAAGAGATTTTTATAGTCATCTCTCAATAATTGCTAGATGTAGGAAAAAAAATCAGTAAACATATAGAAGATGAGAAAAGTTATTGAACAACTTGTCCTAAATAAAATTTATAGACCACTGCACCACACAACAACACACCACACATTCTTTTCCAGTGTACACATAATATTTCTGAAGAAAGACCATATTCTGGACATAAAAAGGGTGCAAAAATTTAAAATAATTTAAGTTATGCACAATATTTTCTCTGATCACAATGGAATTGAAGTTCAAATTAACAACATAAAGTTATTTGAAACATCTCCACAAATTTTGAAAACATTTATTTTTAGAAAGCAAATAATTTTTTTAATACGTGTTTCAAAAAGAAATAAGTGTTCATAACAGTATAAAAGTAAAAATACAACATACCCAAATTCATGGGATTTAGCTAAAGCAGTTTAAACAGAAATTCTTTACATCAATATTAGGAAAAAAAAAAAAAAAGTTTCAATTCAATGACCCAAGTTTCCACCCTAAAGAACTAGGAAAAAAAGGAAATTAAACTCAAAGTATGCAGAAGAATATATGGAAAAGATATCAATCAAAGTAGAAATGACTAAATAGAATACAAGAAAAAAATACACCAAAAATTTTTTTGAGAATAATAAAATCTGATTAATCTCTAGCACATTAAGAAATAGAGAAGGCAAAAATTATCGACATCACAAATGAAAGAGGAAGTGTCACTAGAGGTCCCAGAGATATTAAATGGAAAATAAATTAGTTTTATAAACATTTTATTTCATGAATTTAACAACTTAGATAAAATGAACAAAATTCTGGCCGAACACGGTTCATTCAGAAAGGTAGCCTGAATAGTTCTATATGTTTTAGGGAAATTGAAAATGTAGCTAAACACTATCCACAAGAAAATTCTGAGCTCAGATAGGTTCACTGATGAACCCTTACAAATACTCATTGAAGAAATAATAGCGTTACTACACAAACACTTCCCTAAAATTGAAGAGCTGTGGATACTTCTTATGGCATTCTATGAGGCCAGCATTATCCCGATAGTGAAACCTCAGAAAGACATTTCAAGAAAAGAATATCACAGAGCAATTCCCACATAAACATGGATACAAAAATCCTTAGCAACTTGTTAGAAAATAAATTTAAGCAACGTAATGCATCATGATAAATTGGAGTTTAACCTTAAGGGCAAGGTTGCATTAACATTTGAAAATCAATCATGTAATTCACAAGGTTAACAGAAGAAAATACAGATAACTATTTCAGTAGAAATGCATATTTTGATAAACTCCAACATCAAATCAATACGAAAACTCTCTGAATAGCAATAGAAGGAAATCTTTGAGCCAAATAAAGAGTATCTCAAGAGAACATAAAGGTAACATTAGATCTGATGGCTAGAAATTAAGTGCTTTAATCCTAAAATCAGGCACAAGACAGGAACTTCTTTTCACACTACTCCTATTGAACAATTCACTTTAGGTATTATTGAAAGCAATAAATCCATAAAAAAAATAATTTTAAAAAAGCATATGTATTGGAAAGGAAGAATTAAAATTGTCATTATTCATTGGCAACTTAACTCTGTAGAAAAACTTATACATTCTACAAATAAAGATAAAAATCTAATGAGTTTAGTAATGTTGGAACGTAGTCAATATACATAAAATAAATATATTATTATAAGTAGAAACAAAACCCACAAATTGAAAAGAAATGAACTTTACAGTAACATCAAAATATGTAATATATATGAATATGATTTTAAAAAAGGAATGATTTGCAAACTAAAAACTGTAAAATACTGCTCAGAGAAAATAAGGAAGACCTTAATAAATTGAGAGGTATGCCAGGTCTATGCACAAGATGACTACTTTTTTGTTAAGATATCAACTTTCCCTTAATTTTTCAATAGATTCATCACGATTTCCACCATATTCCTGTAGGCACCTATATATAAATTTTCAGGCGAACTCTGAAATGTATACGCAAATGCAAGGAGTAGAAAATAATGCATCTTTGAAAAAACAGGAAGAGAAGCTACTTATACTACCTGATAAGCTATAAATTTACACTAACCAAAAGAAGCTGTTTTTGATATAAACAAATAATTCAATGCAACAGAATCAAAAGTCTAAAAATAGACCCATGTATATATGATTAATTGATTTTTGACAAAACAGCCAAAGCAAATTGATGGAGAGGAGAAAATCTTGTCAACAAATGTGATTACCAAAATTATTAAATTTCTGGAATATGATGTAGAAGAAAATATCAGTAACTAGGGTTTCATGATTTTTTTTTTAAATCCTTTTTTTTTTAAATTTTAAAATCATTGTAAATGATTAAAACCATCAAAAATGTTTACGGTGATATTTGAAAATTATTGTAAAGAGCATGATGTACAGAATAATCAACACAACGTATTTCACCAAAAAAAAAAGCAAGCAACCACTTGCTCTTCAAAATAAAAATGCAAGCCAAACATTATGTGTATTTTTAAAATGTACAGGCCCTGAAGTGCTTTTATCTAAGATATATAAAGCACTCTTACCACTTAATTAGAAGACAAACAACTCTATACAAAATTGGCCAAATATTTGAACAGACTCTTCAATAAAGAAGATATAAAAATGGGAAATATGTATATGAAGTGATGTTCAACATCATTAGTTGATGCCATACTACCACACACACAATGGAATGGCTCAGTTGAAAGAAAAAAAAAAAAAACTGACCATATCAACTTTGGTGAGGATGTGGAGCAACTGGACCGCTCCCAAACCCTACTGGAAATATAAAATGGTACAACTAGTTCGATAAAAAATTTTGGCATTTTCACAATAGTTAAACATATGCTTGCTATATCCACTTCTCGAAGTGCAGCCAAGGGAAATAAAAGCACACGATCACAGTAAGACCCAAATACACATGTCTGCAATAGCCAAAAATTGGAAACAACTCAGATGTTCACCAGTAGAGGAATGGATAAACATTTTGGTACATCCATTCACTAATACAAATATACAGTACCTGATTTATGCAAAGGTGTGGACATTTTTAAAAAATAATGATGCAGAGTGAAAGAGGGCATGCAAGAGAATACATACTGTATGATTAAATTTATGTAAAATTTTCTAAGAGGTAAACTAATCCATAGCAAAAGTAGACAAGTGGTTGTGAGGCAGGGAGGAGTGGGGACAATCTGCTGGGAGGGATTACAAAGAAGCATGAGGAAACTTTCAGGGCTAATGATGTTATTTAATATCTCAATTTGGTAATGGTTTTACAGGTATATACACATGGCAATACATATTAAATTGTACACTGTAAATTGCGCACTTTAATGTGTGTCCAGTACACATCAACAAAGCTCTTAAATGTAGAAGAAAGAAGGGAAAAAAACATTTGCCTCCTATCATCTCACTCAAAACACCACATAATGTCCCTCTCATATCTGTACTGGAAATTCGTGTTGAACATTAACATGTCCCATACACGCTTAATTTTAACTTAGAAACTTTTTCAAACTATAGTGCTCTGCCTACTTTTCATTGTAAAAGTAAATCTGCATACATTTGTTTACTAATTGAAGATAATGTTATGTCAATCACATTGAGATTTTTTCACATACCTCAATCAACACCAATTAAAATATTATAAACTATAGCAATTAACATTATATTTAGAATTGTCCTCACACTTTTTTTTTTTTAATCTGTTAATCACCTGGAAACATTCTACTCTCTATTCTTCTATCTTTATATGCTAATAGCTCATTTTAAATCAGCAAAAGTTTCCAGATGTCTAATGAATTAGTTAACCTTCAAGTCAAACTACCAATCCTATTCAAAGAAATGTACTTATGAATCATATGAATGACCATGTAAAAAACTTATCTATTATTTTAAAGAAATACATTTCATATTTGTTTTAAATGTTCTTTTTTCCCTTTCTTTCTCTTTTTCTCCTACCTTTCTTTTCTTTCTTTCTGTCTTTCTTTTTTCCTTCCTTCAACGGAGTATTAAAAAAAAAAGTAAAGGGAAAAAAAAAATAGAAAAACCAAAATAATAGGTTCTCATAATTAATTGGAAGTTTTTTTTTATGTTTAATTGAATCAACTACTCCTACCAAAAAATGCTAGTTACTTTAGAATTGGAATGTTTTTAAAACTCAAAAATCCTCTGTTTTAGTAAAAATTATCCAAATGGCAAAATGCAAGAAAATAATAAGCTGAAATTCTGGTGTACTGATGAATAATTACTACCATTATACTGCTATAATGATTCTGTTAATTTTTATGAACTATCTTTTGTAGCCAATCTTTTTTTTTTGTTGTTAGCTAAGAAGGTTTCATTTGTTGTGCTAGCAATAGAAAATACTAAAGTGGCTGGACAAATCTTCCTGCTATCCTGAAATTTTTTTTTTTTTAATTATATACGAGATGTATTCCAAAAGTCACATAAGACAGGACTTATTTCTGTGTATACCTCTAATGAGTATAAAATGCATAGATAAAAATATGGCCAAAATTAATTTAAGCTTGTCAAGATTTCAATCACATCAGGGGGACATCTAGGTCTATTGCTATAACATAGTTCATAAAGAAAATGTTCTACATACTACTTTGATAAGTGACATCTGGGGTCTTAAAAGCTTGTGAGGAGCCATCTAAGATACATCTATTGGTCCCATCCATGTGGAGCAAAGGAGAATGAAGAAAACCAAAGACAGGAGGGAAATATTGGTCCAAAGGACTAATGGATCACATAAAACACAGCCTTTACCAGCCAGAGCCCAGAAGAACTAGATGGTGCCCAGCTACCACCACCAACTTCTCTGACAGGGAACACAGTAAAGGTTCCTTGACAAAGTGGGAGAAAAATGTAGAATGAAATTCAAATTCACACACACAAAAAAAGAACAGACTCGCTGATCTGACAGAAACTGGAGGAACCACCCCCCCCCCCCCGCCTCAAGACTACCCCCGGACGCTCTTTTAACTCAGAACTGAAGCCACTCCTGAAGGCCACCTTTCAGCCAAAGATTCGACAGACCTATAAAACAAACAATAATACACACGAGGAATGGTCACCACCTGCCCAAAAGCAAAGATGAGACCGCAGGAGGGACAGGAAAACTGGATAAATAGACACACGGAATCCTGAGTGGAAAAGGAAAGGGGGAGAGTGCTGACACACTGCAGGGATTGCAACCAATGTCACAAAACATTTTGTATATAAATTTTTTAATGAGAAACTAATGTGCAATGTAAACTTTCACCTAAAGTACAATTAAAAAAAAAAAAGATTTCAACCCCAAAATATATAGTATATATGCAAATATCTCCTATGTTTAGAAAATCATGTTTAGATGAGACATGTGCTTTTATACAATTTCTGCATTAGACAATTTTCAGATATTCATTTTCATCATCAAAAGCATTTTTTTAAAAGCCTCTTTTACTGTAGTACCTGTCTTTGTGTGACCTTAAACAGGTAGCTGGTATCAAGTTGCTTTTACAACATTAAGAAAATAAACCTAAAAATCTAAAGAGGATAAGTAGGTATGTTACTTCAACAGGACTTCGTAGTGTGAAATCTATTTACCACTGTAGAAAAACAATAATCTATGCTATAGCCGCATGAAGTAAAACTACTAAAAATACAGTGATGACTTGCAAAGAAATTGGAAGTAATTTTAAACTTGAGACTTTTTCATTTCCTCTGACCTAGTAGTAGTTTACCTTAGAAAGAAAGAAAGAGAGAGAGAGAAAGGGAGGGAAGAAGGCAGGGGGGAAGAGAGAGAAGGAGGGAGGAAAGAAGAGAGGGAGGAAGGAAGGAAGAAAGGAGGAAAAGAAGGAAGGAAGGAAGAAGGAGTCATAGAAGTTTAAGGCATGGATGGGCTTGTGCAGTCTAATTACATTCTTTTAGACAGCAAGTAGCTAAGATACACTTTACTAAGGGAGTGCAACACAGTAATGAAGGAATGGATTTAAAGCCAGAACAATCCTCACTTTCATCTCAATCAGTATATATCATATGCCTTAGCTACAGTGATAGCACCAGCCCCATGACCAGTTTCGAATCAGGCTGCTACAATACATAGGCTTTTGTTGGCTAATTTTAGAAGTAGAACCTCAGGCCTTTCTTCCTAGTCCATCTTGATCTGGAAGTTCCACTGAAAGCTGCTTAGTGTCATAGCAACAAGCAAGCCTCCACTGACAAATGGGTAGTGGCTATTCGTGAGGTGCATTGTCCAAAAATCCAAACTTCCACCACGTAAGGTGAGAATTCCATCCCTGAACCACAGCTGTCCCCACTTTGCCAGGCATTTCATTTATATGAGTGTTGTTCACTGTCCCCATAAAGTCAATATTCATTGCTCGATTTGTACTAGGGGTGAAAAAGATTGAGGAGGGTAAAACTATAGTGTTAAAAATGCCTGGATAACTGGAGACTATCACATTTATGAGAATTAGCCACAATCACAATAACTATCAATACACTCACGTGCAAACACACTTTTTGGTTCAGGTGTCACAACTTCATTCTCTGCTCCTGTATGTCATTCCTTTTCTTCTTTTTTGTTCACATGCAAATAGAAACAAGATTTTCTGATCACAGCATCTCACTCTGGACTATCCAATACGTTAACTAGTCAGATTGACAAAGTAAATACTGTTTGAATACTGATCAGAAAAGGAAAATAATTTTCATTTTTGGGGAAATATTTATGAATTTCATCACTATTTTTTTTTTACACTAAGATTTAATTACTTAGATACAAAAGGAGGGATGACTAATAAGTTAATTTATTATTTTATCCTTGATTTATTCAATCATCATACAAACATTTATGAACTCCTATTTTAAGCCTTGCTCTATGGTTATTGATGCCCTATAGATTACTGGAGTTTATTTATGGGGAAAAATGAGAGTCTTTACACAGTTGTGTCATGATTTCTCAATAGGATTATGTACAGAACACTCTGAAAGTTCAGGGACATTTTGACCATCATTGTCTACGTGTTAGTAGACATTTTAATGTTAGTAGACATTTTAAGTCAAAGCTGTTCACTGGGGGAAACATTCTAGTATTTAGGTAAAATAAAATGAGGTAGGAATATTATAGGAAAAAGGGCAAATATAGGGAGTAGGAGAGAGTTAATAACATGAAATATTGGAAGGAGCTGGAGGATAAAGTGGGAAATTAAAAAAACAAAAGATGTGTTCTGTTAATAAAATTGTTGGATGCCACATTAAATAAAATCAAGCCAAACCCCCTGCTGTCAAGCCAATTTGCCATGTTAAATAAGTTAACTTTAAAAAAAAATGCATTATTGAAGTGCTAAAGAATTACGGTAAAAAAAAAAAATTTTTTTTTTTTTAAAGAATTATGGTATCGTAAAAATATTTCTTTGAATATTTATCTCCATTTGTAGTGGCATAGGAAATCCTGGTGGTATAGTGGTTAAGTGCTACGGCTGCTAACCTAAGGGTCGGCAGTTCAAACCTGCCAGGCACTCCTTGGAAATTCTTTGGGGCAGTTCTACTCTGTCCTATAGGCTCGCTATGAGTTGGAATCGACTCGACAGCACTGGGTTTGGTTTTTTGGTTTGGCAGTGCCATAAGATTTGAGGACGTCAACAGCATGGAGGACTCAGATAAATAATAAAAATTGATGAACTTGGACAAGGTTAAAAAATACAAAGTAAAGAGAATAAATTGGACCAAGTGATTGAAGAAAGGGGGTGAAGTAAATGGAATGAGCCTATACCAGAATCCTTGAGTGGTGTCTTAGTTATCCAGTGTTGCTACAACAGAAATACCACAAGTGGGTGGCTTTACCAAAGAGAAATTTATTCTTTCAGAGTCTAGTAGGTCAGAAGTCTGAATTCATGGTGCCAGCTCCTGGGGTAGGCTCTCTCCTTCTGTCAGGTCTGGAGGAAGGAAGGTTCTTGTCATCAATCTTCCCCTAGTCTAGGAGCTTCTCAATTCAAAGGATGCACTCCCCTCCTGGTTCTTCATTCTTGGTGGCATGAGGTCCCTCTGTTTCTCTGCTCACTTTTCTCTTTTATGCCTCAAACGAGGTTGACTCAAGGTATGACCCAGTCTTGTAGCCTGAGTCCTGCGTCATTAACGTAACCGCCTCTAATCCTCCCTCGTTAACATCGTACGAGTAGGACTTACAACACACAGGAAAATCACATCAGAGGACAAATGGTAGCCAATCAGACAATACTGGGAATTATTGCCTAGCCAAGTTGACACACATTTTTAGGGGGCAAATTCAATGCATAAAAGGTGGTAAAAACAGTTATGTACTCAACAACTAACAGAAAGGTTGGTGGTTTAAATACACCCAGAGGTGCCTTGAAACAAAGGCCTGGCACTCTGCTTTTGAAGGATTACAACCTTAAAAAATCTTCCTGAGTAAAAATTTTTTTTTTGGCTTCGAGGCTATCTCAGAGGATTCTGGCCAATAAAAACGTCTAGGTATCATGGTCATTTACAAAAGAAGAAAAGCAGATGGAGAAACTGATGTCACCAGGGAAAAATTAGGGAACAGTTTGTATCCTTTCAAAGTCACCTTATAGAGGACACACCTCCCTTTCTTAAACTAATCTAAAAGAAAAAGTGAATGCTGAAAAATACTTTTTTTTTTTAGTTTATTATCCCAGCCTGACGCATATCCAAGTTTGCATATTTGCCATCTTATAACAGGCATGTAAAATAACATATCAAACATACTTGATTTGCAAGAAATTATTTAGGAATCAAGGTGCTACAATACAATTAGCTAACTGGAAGGTGTTTTATCCATTTTTTCACTTTGACACTTGATATATACTACCAGAAATAATACAATCTTAATTTTAGCAATACATTAAATATGTTAATAAATGTGGGGCTCTAATGATCAGAGCTGGGAATAAAATGCAAAGGATCATCTCTTTCTACCTTCATTTAAACTCCAACATCATTATGTTTCCCACAGAGAATTTTTAAGAAAATTTAATGCAAGTAGCAGTAATTGAAGAAGACAAGTCAAAAAGTCGTGAAAAGCCTATATTTCTTTTAGTTTCAAAAAATGACCAGAGATTATTTTAAACTTTTAGAAACCATTATTTGTGTGTATGTATGCACACACACACACAAATGTATTTTAAATAATGACATTCACAAAGATGCGTTTGTATATGAACATCAAGATCAAGGTGAGCATTACAGCCTGTACAAGAGAAGCATAACAAAATGGCCTTGAGAATGCAGAGCCTGGTTGATCAGCAAAATAATCTGTTTCTTTTAAATATGTATGAAGCTTTAAGCAGACAATTTTCTATAATTTATCTCTCTAATGCATGCTATTATTACAGCTTCCTGGATAAAGAGATCAGAATGAATTATGTAAATTCTTGATTGTGTTATCAAGCACTTTTGTACCTTGATAATCATTGCTTGATTCTTTGCAATTTGGAAATAATGCCCTCCAGAATGTTCACAACCTATTTGTAATTTGTTCAAGGAATCAATACAAAGATTGTGTTATACGATTAAAGAGAGTCCTCCAATTAAAAGCACGGCAACAGATGCTGCATAGCAGAAAGAGTTCATTGTTCTTTGTACAAATTCTCTTTGAAAGAATGAATATTTCTTTAAAACAAACTTGGACATAACAAACTGGCTAATATTATATAAATGAGCCTTTTTTCCTCACCTCGGTAAGGCTCTTGGATTTTTCTTTTGTCTTTATGCTTCTTATGTACTATGAAATCATAGAATTTATGTTTCAATTCTTCCAAATAAAAAATCAGTCTGTATAGACTATATTACTGTACAAAAATAGTTGAAACAACTTCATAAATTACACAGACTACCTGAAAGCACACATTTTCTTGTGTTTGTGTTTTTCTATTAAAATCAGTTTTTATCACTGTTTACTTTCCTTTTTATTCTGTGTGATTTACTTGTTTTTTTTTTAATAAATGCATCACGAAAACCAGTTATATTCTGTCCAGATGTATTTAGAGGTTATATTTTTGAGAACCTATTTTCAGCACAACTTATTAAATGCTATCCCCACATTGCACTTATATTAATTGATAATCTTTATAAACACACACTTTAACATAATGAGAAAAAAAAAGAATAAAACAACTTTCAAATGAAACTGAAGTTTTGTTTTCTCCTAAGCCTGCAAGGTATCACCTATCATTTTAAACCAAAAAAAAAAAAAAGAAAGAAAGTATTGCCCTCCAACAATTCTTAAACTTGAACAACACAAGGGAGTTTTTTTCATACGGGCAAATATAAAATTTCAAAAGGTATACAAAACACATCAATATTAAATCCTTATACATAAAATCCTGTCTTTGTTTCATATGTATAGATACACATATAAATAAAATCAAAGTTCATTTTTAAAGTATTTTGCAATATTTAAAAAAAAATTGCATATTTCCAGGATTTATAGTTTAAAAATCATTTGGACAGTATTTAAAAGTTTTTTTTTTAAATCACATTGAAAATTTTTAAATAATTTATAATAAAGGCTAAAACTCAACTTGTCACTTGAAGTTGGTCTTTGTTAACTTGAAGTCTTTTATTTTAAAAGTCTCAAAATAAGGTAATTTCATAAGATTAATATGAAGAGTATGTGAAAACTATAAAAATGAGGAATTGAGAGAGAGAAGAAACAGATATTGTAAATAACACTTAAAGCCAACAACAGCATAGCAATAGTGATCTGCTTTATAAGTAAGGAAACTGTGTAAATGAAAGAGTAGCTAGGTTTGCTTGAAATAATAAACAATACAAAAATATTTTGAATTCTATCTACCACACTTGCTGAACTCACTTGTGAGTTCTAGAAGCTATTCTGTAGATTCAGGATAATTTTCTACATAGAAAGTGAAAACATTTTACTTTATTTCTTTTTCTTGCTTTAGTACAGTGACCCTCCAGCACATTGTTGACTAGAAGTGCAAATCAACATCCTTGGTTTGTTCCTCATATTTGGAGGAAGGCATTCAGTCTTTTACCATTAAGTAAAAAGAAAAAAAAAAGAGAAGAATTTAGGTTTTACATAGATGACTTTTAAGAGACAGAAAAATATCCATTTTATTCATAAGTTGCTAAGCGTTTAATCAGGAAAGAATTATGAACTTTGTCAAATGTTTCTTTGACATCTACTAAATGATCATATGTTTTGTTTAATATTAATATCAATCACATTTAAATTCAAATGTTGAACCAACTTTGCGTTCCTGGGATAAGCTCATTTGGTCATGACAAATTATCTTTTTATATATTGTGGATTTTGATTTTCTACATTAAAAATAATAATTTTATTATAGAACAGTTGTAGATTTGCAAAAGAAGGTATAAAGAGTATGGAGAGTCCTAGTATATCCCTCACCCAGTTTACCCTCTTGCTCTCTCAATTAAATAACCCAGTCAGCAGGAAATTACACATATCCTTTCTGCTTACAGTTCTTAGGCAAGAACTTGTCACATATTTCCCCCTCCCCAGAAGACAGCAGCTAAGAGAACCTTGTCATGCACTGAGATGCAGAAAGCCAGAAAGTATACCAGAGCAGTAGTCAACAGCGCTGCAAACAGGAAGCCTTAGATGCTAGATTTTCTCCAAAGAAATGTTTTCTTTGACTAGAACTATGCTATAAAACTTTTAAAAGATAGGGCACAATTTGTGTTTTTATGTATGTTGAAATTCTCATCATTAGCTATTGCCATATATTTGGTACATTCAGACAACATTGCCTGTTCATTTACGGTTATTGAGCATTTTATACCAATACAACAAAGAATATATTTTTGTACAACTGTGAAGATTTTATTTGCTTGCCTTCTTACAGACCTTCCTTCTTCAATAATAACTATTTCCTAATACTGGATCAAAATTAATTGATTAATCTACTGTTATTTGATTTCAGTAATATTCCAGTAATGTTTTTCATAGACTATACTCACAACACTGATGTTCACCAAACTCTTCCACCATTCATTTGAAAATTTTCACAGTGAAATTTTCTCCACACATGATTATTCTCTTTCATTACACAATGGTTCTTTCTCAGAAGAAAACATAACCTAAGGTTTTTGAGCTTCTACTTCCAATTCAAGTATTTTATGCATATTAGCAATTCTGGAACACTAAGATATTTAACACCTGATAAAAGATAATGTAATTGATTTTGGCACCTAGTATTTCCAAATGTATAATTCATAATTTCTGAAAAGCTATTGCCCGATTATGTCTCAGTAGTTTTACATTTTTCACCTATCTATTTATTTTTGTCCTTCCCATTTCCAAATTAAACTGGTAAGTAGAAATTCTTTCATAGTTCATTGCTTTATAATAAGGAAGAAAATTGGTTTTAAGAAGCATCATTAATATATACTAGAAACCATTGAAACCATGTTTTTAGGAGAAAATACAAGTCTTCCTTATTTGAACTGTCATTTATATTTATTGCACATTACGTTTATCTATTTAGAATATATGTATTTTTCCCTAGAATTTAGTGATATGATGTAATTATCTGTTCAAATTAGACAGACAAATTAAAAAAATATGTGTGTATATTTATCCTAGAATTTACTGATATGATTAAAAAATATCGATCATATTTGTTATTTAATTATAGACAAAGTAGATATATTAGAAAGATATTATAAGGGTATTTCCATTTGTCAAATTGTGTTCTTCAGTTTCTGGATGCCTTTGGCCAAAATAGTCCCTAGGCAACCACTGGTCTGATTTCTTTCACTTTAATAAAAATAGATTTATATTTAGTTTAATAATTTAGTAACAGTAAAAAAAAAAAAAAAGTATTGCCTTAGTTATCTAGTTCTTCTGTAACTAAGATACCACAAGGGTGACTGTAATGAAAATTTATTTTCTTACAGTTTAGGAGGCTAGAAATCTGATTTCAGAGCAAAGGCTCTCAGGAGAAGGCTTCTGCGTCTGCCCTGAGGGAAAATTCTTGTCTCAGCTTCTCTAGAGTTGTTCTCAGCGTTCATTAGAGATCTCCACGTGGCAGCCATCTTTCTCCCATTCATGCTTTCTTAAATCTGTGTCTAATCTGCTCTTTTTATATTTCAAAAGTATTGACTTGAAATACACCCTACACTGATATAGCCTCATTAACACAACAAAAACCATATTCCCAAATGGGATTATATCTACAAGTATATGTATGTGTGATGGTAAAGGTTATATGTCAACTTGACTAGGCCATGATTCTTAATGGTTTGGCAGATATCACCCTGCAATCTGACACGTAGATTTTGGGATTTACCAACTCCTGCAGCCCCATGAACCAGCAACCTGCGTCTGACCTGCCAATTTGGGTTAGTCAGCCCCTACAACCACATGAGCCAGGAGAAACCTCCAGCCTGACATCTGACCTATAGTTTTGGAATTTGCCAACCTCCACAACTGCATGAGCCATTTCCTTGAAATAAATCTCTCTTTCTATGCGTATATATACAATGTATGTATACTGGTTTTGCCCCTCTAGAGAATTCAGCCTAAGACATTTGGTAACAAGCATGTTTCTAGAGGAGCAAAATCACAAGGATGAGTTCTATGTATTGGTTCTTAAGCCCAGCTAGTCTTAAAGGCCCTGATGACCATGCTTCTAGTAGTATGGATCAAAACAAAACCAAAGTCATTGCCGTCAAATCGATTCTGACTCATGGTGACCCTACAGGACAGAGTAGAACTGCCCCATAGAGTTTCCAAGGAGTTCCTGATAGATTTGAACAACCTATATTTTGTTTAGTAGCAGTAGCACTTAACCACATACAGGGCACTGTTAATACATAGCATGAGGTTGCAATAGAAATACTCAAAGTAGCACCACCAATGGATCAAATATTTGTGAGACAATGCACTGGTTGATTGCATATTTGATACTTTTCTACAATTTTATGGGAATGAGAAGTATTAGAAAGCTGATTGATTGTTCCTACTGTTGTTAGACAAAGTGGTGAAAGAATAGGATAAGCACAAGATTCAGAGTCACAGCTCAAGCGCCACATATAAGACCTGAAAGTCATCACTTGTGCTCTGAAAGAAAGCCTTAGTAACAGTGCTGATATTGCCGAAAACCAAACCCAGAGTTTAATCATAAGAGTGGCTGAATTACAACACCAACAAAATTCCCAAACTCGAATGGTGTTTGAAGTTATAGAGAGAGCATTGATTGGGAAGAAATGGGAACCTGAAACTTGGGATGGAGACATATGGGCAGATTATCAGGAAGCTGGGGACATGAGCAATTAAATTCTGCTGAACACTCCTGCCAGAAGAACCAGACTTCTCACTCCCATCTGAAGAGATTACTTCATCTTTGTCTGTTAAGCCACCTTTCCCAGTAAAAGCATTATCACTTCCACCCCCATCTGATGAGATTAACCCAGCTGTACCTGAAGAGTTTTTGTAGGAGATATAGCCTGGAGTGGTGCCAGGGGCTTTGCTAAGGTATCAACTGA
Source organism: Loxodonta africana (assembly GCF_030014295.1). NCBI lineage: Eukaryota > Metazoa > Chordata > Mammalia > Proboscidea > Elephantidae > Loxodonta > Loxodonta africana. The sequence continues at coordinate 20,070,636 of NC_087358.1, read as the reverse complement.
GGCAGACTCTTTACGTGACATTGCTGAATGTCCCCAGGACCCACCCCACCACCCATTTTTGCTTCTACACCTTTAACTAGACTTAAATCCCAGCAAGCCCTAAGAGGTGAAGAACAAAGTGTGACCTGGGAGAAGTTACACTAAAGTCCAAAGGAACTACTTCATTTTTCTAATATATACAGACAGAAACCTGGGGAATATGTGTGGGAGTGACTATTAAGGGTGTGGGATAATAGTGCAAGGAACATAAAATTGGATCACTCTAAGTTTATCGATATGGGCCCACTAAGTGCAGACCCTTCATTCTGTGATTCAGGTCTAGAAGTTAGAAAAGGATCTACTAGTTTATTTGGTTGGTTCACTGAAGGATGGATTAAGCAGTGTCCTACACTAAATAGACTTGAAATGCCAGACCTGCCTTTGGGAGGTATCCAAAGGCTTAGGGAAATTGGCTTGTTAGAGTGGATCTGTCAGGTTTAACCCACAGACTCAACCATGGAGTGTACAGAGGACATACTTTTTACCACAGCGATGAGGAACAAATTTGTGAAGGGAGCCCCTGCATCCTTGAAGACTGCTGTGATTGCTATTTTATGTAAGTCATATTTGACAGTGGGAACTGTCCTAACTGAATTTAGACATCTAAATACAATGGAACTGATTGGACCCTGTTGTGCTAGAGGCCGAGTGACAGCACTTAATTGACAAAGAAAAGAGGGTGTGGTTACCATAATGGACAACAGAGTCACAGCCGTAATCAGAATAGCCTGACTTGTATGGACTTATGGGGTTGGCTACTTGGTCATAGTGCCACTAGGAGTGAAATACATGGGAAATCTACTAAGTATTTACTTGATCTCTACAAGTAGAAGAATTCTAGGTCAAGTGAATGGCAGCCTAACTTGAATCACCAGAATAAAGGGTCACAGCCCCTTAATCACTTCCCAGACATAAGCCAGGTTATAGATCCACACAACTTGAAAAAAGGGGAGGTTGGGTTCCTTTGAGGAAGGACCCCACTAGTCTGTCAAAAATTTACAGTGTAAATCTTTATCCTAACCTTCTCTAAAAGGATTTATGGCCTTTTATGAGAGTGCTGTTCATTCAAGAAAAGGAAATGATCAGTCTTTTTGGTCATTACTGGACACTGGCTCTTCCAGGACACCCAAAATATTACTGTTGCCCACCAATCAGAGTAGGGACATATGGAGGTCATGTTGTTAATGTTGTCTTAGCTCTGGTCAGTCTCAAAGTGGATCCAGGGGATTCCTGAACCCATCCTGTAGTGATTTCCCCAGTTCCAAAAGTGCATAAGTGGCATGGAAATACTCAACAACTTGTAAACCCTCACAATGGATCCCTGACATATGAAGTAGGGCTACTGTGGTAGGAGGTCATCAGAACTACCCCTGAAAAAGAACTACCCCTACCTAAAAAAAAAAGTAAGCCGAAAGGAGTACCACATTCCTGGAGGGACTGCAGAGATTAGTATCACCATCAAGGATTTGAAACATGCAGCAGTGATGATTCCCACTACTTCCCCATTCGACGTGCCTATTTTGGGCTGTGCAAAAAACAAGTGGCTCTTGAAGAATGACGGTGGACTATCATAAACTTAACCAGCTGATTTTGCAGACGTGATTTCATCACTTGAACAAATTAATACTTCTCCTTGTGTCTGGTATATAGGTATTGATCTTTCAAAGCTTTTTTCTTGACTCTGGTTTCAAAGGAATAGTAGAAGAAGTCTGCCTTCAGCAGACAAGGCAGCAATACACCTTCACAGTTCTCTCTCATGGATATATCAATTCTCCAGCCCTATCTCATTTATCTCATAGTTTAGCCCACAGGGATCTTGATCGTTTTTCCTTTCCACTAGATGTCACACTGGTCCGTTACATTAATGACATTATGCTGATTGAACCTAGTAAGGAAGAAGTATCAATGACTCCAGACTTATTGGTAAGACATTTGTGTGCTAGAGGGTGGGAAATTAATCCAACAAAAATTCAGGTGCCTTCCACCACAGGGAAATTTCTAGGGGTCCAGTGGTGTGGTACATGTTCAGATAACCCTTCTAAAGTAAAGGATAAATTGTTACATCTGGCCCTTCCTGTAACCAAAAAGGAGAGACAATACCTGGTGGGCCTCTTGGGTGTGCTGCTGCAGCTTATTCATCAAGTGACTCAAAAATCTGCTAGTTTTGGATGGGGCCCAGAACAATAGAAGGCTCTGCAATAGGTTCAGGCTGCCATGCCAGGCACTCTGCCACTAGGGGCGTATGATCCAGCTGAGGCAATGGTGCTTGAAATGTCAGTGGCAGATAGAGGTGCTGTATGGGGTCTTTGGCAGCAGCTGTATCTGCCTATTTATGAATCAAGGCACAGGTCTTTAGGATTTTGGAGCAAAGCTCTGCCATCCTCTGCAGGGAGCTATGCTCCTTTTGATAAACAGGTTTTGTCTTATTACTGGGCCTTAGTGGTAGACGGCAGTGGGTTAGTAGAGACTGAAGCCTTAACCATGGGCCTGAGCTGCCTATCATGAACTGGGTGTGGCCTGACCACAGAGTAATAATGTCAAACGTGCACAGTGACATTCTATTACTAAAGGGAAGTGGTATATAGGAAATCAGGCTCAAGGAGATCCTGAAGGCACAAGTTACACAAGGGAGTGGCTCAAATGCCCACTGTGTCCACTCCTGTCACATTACCTTCCTTCTCCCAGTTCCTTACAATCAGTTGACTGAGGAAAACTCATGACTGTTTTATAGATGGTTGTATGTGATATGGAAACCCTGGTGGTATAGTGGTTAAGTGCTACAGCTGCTAACCAAAGGGTCAGCAGTTCGAATCTGCCAGGCGCTCCTTGGAAACTCTATGGGGCAGTTCTACTCCATCCTATAGGGTTGCTATGAGTCGGAATCAACTCAACGGCGCTATGTGATATGAAATCATCACTTGGAAATGGATAACGGTAACACGATCACCCCTTTCTGGGACCTCACTGGAGGACAGCGGTGAAGGGAAATCTTCCCAATGGGCAGAACTTTGAGCAGTGCACCTGGTTGGTCAATTTGCTTGGAAGGATAAACGGTCAGATGTGCGATTGTATACTGGTTCATGGGCTGTGGCCACTCTTTTGGCTGAATGCTCAGGGATTTGGAAGGAGCATGATGGAAAATTGGAGACAAGGACTTATAAGGAAGAGGCATGTAGATAGACCTCTCTGAACAGAGGAGAACTGCCCATAGACTTTCCAAGGACCAGCTGGTGGATTTGAACTGCCAACCTTTGGTAAGCAGCCAACCATGTTGATTTTCTGCCTATGTAGTCTATATCTAACTAAAATTCTGAATTTGTCCATTTTTCCTTTCAGTTTCATATATTTTGAAACCCTGTAATTAGGCAAAAAAAAAAAAAAAAAAAGCAGACTTTTTATGGCTTCTTGAAGAATTGTGCTCCTTTTATTGGAAAATACCACTCTGTGCCTGGTAATGTCCCTCCCTCTGAAAACTTCTTTATGTGGTACAGTCAATTCTGTTATTTTAGATCACTGTTTGAAAGAAATACATTTTCTATCCTTATATTTTAAACCAATGTGTACTTTAAACTTTAAGTGGTAATCTTGTTAATAGTGTGCAATTTGATCTACTATAATACCAGTCAAAAAACCAAACCCACTGCCATTGAGTTGATCCTGACTTATAGAGGCCCCACAGGATTTCCAAGGTTGTAAATCTCTAGGGAAGCAGGCTGCCACATCTTCCTCCTGCAGAGTTGCTGGTGGCTTCATACAGATGACTTTTCAGTTGGCAGTGATTGCTTTAACAGCTGCGCCACCAGGACTCCTTCTATGTCTCTAGTAGGTCATTTGTTGTTTTTTTCCTCATTTACTGTCTTCCTTTGAATTAACTTATTCTCATTTATTATTTTGTCTCCTTTATTGGCTTATTACTTATAGCTCTTTTTTCACTCTATTTGTTTTCAACATTTCTTCCTTCCTTTTTAAAAAATGGAAACCCTGGTGGCGTAGTGGTTAAGTGCTATGGCTGCTAACCAAAGGGTCGGCAGTCCAAATCCGCCAGGCGCTCCTTGGAAACCTTATGGGGCAGTTCTACTCTGTCCTATAGGGTCGCTATGAGTCGGAATCGACTTGACGGTGCTGGGTTTGGTTTTTTTTTTTTTTAAATATTTGCTCCATAGAGTATAAGTCCTTAACTTATTATATTCTGACTCCAAGTGATATTCTACCACTTGATATAACATGCAAGAACTTAATAAATTTTATTTCCATTTCGTATCATATGGCCTTTGTGCAATTGTTGTCATTTGTGTTACTTGAAAATATATTATAAATTAAACAGTATGTGCTTTTTTAAACATTCAATTAAATTTAAGAGATCTAAAAAAAAATATGACAAATAATATTTTATATTCCCTCAAATGTTTACCACTTTCAGTGTACTTCGGCAACCTCATGGATTAAAATTTGCTTGTGGTAGCATTTTCCTTCTGCCTGAAGGTCCTTCTTAATAAATTTTGTAATGGAGAACTGCTGGGGAAGTAGTCTCAGGTTTTCTACATGTGAAAATGTCATTATCTAGCCTCATTATTGAATGATACTTTCTCTTATTATTAAATTCTAGGCTGATGACTTTTTTGCCTGATTGTTTGTTAGCACTTTGAAGATGTCACTCCAGCATCTATTATCCATGGTTTTTCCAAGAATTTGTGATACTTATTCCAACATTCATTCATTTTAGAGAGGGTTATTTATGTATAGGATTGCTATGAGTCAGAATCGACTCAATGGCAATTTTTTTTTTGTATTTACATATGCAATACATAGATTTTTCCCCCCTAAAGATAATTTTAATAGAAAAGCCATTGTACGTGTCTGAGGAATACATGTAGAGTTTGAATAGAAATGGGAAGTATATATTTTTATAGAAACAACTTTTTTCTTTTTTTGTCCTTTGCTTGTAACAGAAGAGCAAAGTTTTTACTAATTACAAAAAAAAAAAGAATAAACATATTTGCTTCCAGGACATTTGCATCTTAGTATTCCTGATTCCTATCACTTAAAAACAGCAAAAAAAAAAAAAATCTGGTAACAACTGTATACAAGAGTTGTGCAAATCGCAAATAACTGACAGACACATCTGGTTACAGAAACTTTCTACAGGTTTTCAGTATGTGTGAAGTATTCCCACATGTAACAGCTTCCAGATTTCTTAGAAAAATAGACATGAACGTCTCTAGCCTTGCACATTTCTAATTCTTTAAAAGTCATGAATAGGAAAGATTTTTCAATATATCCCAAAATGAATTAAAAATATTTTGAAATATCAATGATATCTTATGAACATATATCAGCAAATAATGATTTGTATTGATAGAGGTTGTGGTTTTATTAAAATAGGCAAAATGAAATCCTACCGTGCAACTAACAGCAGTCTAAATTATTATACACAATATAAATTATTACATTTAATTCACAAAAAAAAAATCATGTAATTTAAAAAATGCTCTATGATGATTTTTGGACAATAAACATGTCCAAATAAAGTATGTATAAATCCAGGCATGTTTATTTAAATTTCTCTTTAAATGTTATGCAAACAAATGTTATTTTAGGTAAGGAAATTTGGAGTTAGATTAATATCTTCATTATTATACTCTACGAATCACATTCTAAACAGGTTTAACTAGTTGAGTTCCAGATAACCCATGCAATGAAACTACTTAATCATGTGGGGAATTTTATGCAAAACTCTTTGTAAGCATAGAATAAACTAATTGGAAATCTTAAAATTTAGTATTTTTCTTATTTAGAAGCCATTTTTCTATAACCATACTGCCTAATATTGTAACCACTAGTCATATTTGGCCATTAAAATTAAAATTAATTTAATTAAATTAACTTCCAATTATTCAGTCATTGTAGCCACATTTCAGGTGCTCATCACTGCGTGTGACTAGTAACTATTTTATTGCATGGTGGAGAATTTCTATCATTACTGAATATTCACTGAACAGCATTGTTTGAGAGGTTATTTCTAGAAGTTCACGTACAAACTCCAAAGAACCTGGATCTTAACAAGAAAAAAACAAACAAGCCAATTGAACAACGGGCTAAGGACCTAAAGAGATATTTCGCCTAGGAGGATATACAAATGGCCGACAAGCACACAAAAAGGTGCTCTGCAGGACTAACCATTGTTGTTGTTAGTTGCCATGAAGTCAATTGTCTCATCGTGACCCCGTATGAACAGAGTAGAACTGCTCCATAGGGTTTCCAAGGCTGTGACCTTCAAGAAGCAAACTGCCAGGTCTTAGTTCCAAGGGCCCTATGAATGAGTTTGAACCACCAAACTTTCATTTTCTAGCCCAGCGCTTATCCATTTGTGCCACCCAAAGACTCCTTCATTCACAGTCAGAGAGATGCAAGTTAAAACCACCATGAGATACCACTTCTTCCCACTGAGACAGCTAAATTAAAACAAAACAAAACAAACAAAAAAAACAGAACTAACAAATGCTGGCAAGGATGTCGAGAAACTGGAATCTTAACCATTGCTGATGGCAATGTAAAATGGTTCAGTTACTGTGGAAGACAGTTTGACAGCTTGTCAAAAGTCAAATATACAGTCACCTTAAAAAAAAAAAAAAAAAACCTTGCCATGGAGTGGTTTCTGACTCATAGTGACTCTATAGGATAGAGTAAAACTGCCCCATAGGTTTTTCAAGGAGCAGCTGGTGGATTCAAACTGCCAATCATTTGATTAGCAGGTAAGCTTTTAACCACTTTGCTATCAGGGCTATGGCATATGCCAAAAAGTAGAGTGAGGTAAGATTAGTGGGGTAAGATTGCCATTTCTTTTTTCTCCAGCTTTTTCTAGTCTCTTCAGTTTCTGTTCTGTTTTCCCACTAAGAATTTCCTCAGTGTTTTACTGCAGTGAAAAATGTACAGCCATTGACTCTTTAATCATTATCAAAATATGCAGAAGGATTAAGTGACTTATTCTTTGTTATCCTCTAATTCACTGTTTATTCAAAGGTCTTTAAGGGCTCAGTAAAGCGTACTGGACTTTGCCTAGAGAAGTGTCTCCTTACTCTACTTCCATTTAAATAAAAAGTGACTTCCATGGTGTTTGTTACCTGAAAACCAAAAACCAAACCCATTGCCAACAAGTCAATTCTGACTCATAGAGATCCTAGCCTCTCTCATAACTAGCTATCCTACTTCCTATTTCACACTTGCAAAGATGTCTACATATTGTAAACTATGTATTCCTCGACTTGCAGGATCACAGTCTAGCTCTGGGTGTTTGTACAGTTCTGCATTTTTTTGTGATGTGTTAACTTACTTGCAATATTTCCTGCTGATTTTCCCTTGCCTTAGCTGTGTGCCCTTTTCTTAAACATCACACCCATCTCTCATTGCTTATTTTCATTAGTCACATGCATTTGTTAATATCCACATCATGTACCACTACATCCAGAAATGAGAAGCAGAGTATTTGACCTTGTCCTGATTTCTCTCTCAATTGGAGAACTTTATTAATGGCAGATTAGTTTAATATATTTTAACCTGATGATACTGGATATTAATCCTTATTAAAGCAATCTTTAAATAATCATTTCCAAAAAAACTGAGTCATTAAATATTATGAGTGCACAGATCTTTTTTTTTTTTTCCTTGTAGATAAAATATATTTGCCCTAGACATTGGAATATGTCTTATTCCAATGTCTAGGGCAAATTTGTTTTATCTACAAGGAAAAAAAGAATTGGAATATATCTTATCTACTTTTTATCTGGAAGGAACACACAGGGTTACTATACCAAAAAGAGTTGGTTGATGTTCAACCATTTCACGAGGTAACATATGATTAGGAACTGATGTTACTGAAGGAAGAAGTTCAAGCTACACTGAAGGCATTGGGAAAAAACAAGGCTCCAGGAATTAACGGAATATCAATTGAGATGTTTCAACAAACAGATGCAGCACTGGAGGTGCTCATTCATCTATGCTAACAAGTTTAGAAGATAGCTAACTAGCCAACCGACTGGAAGGGATCTGTATTTATGCTTATTGCCAAGAAAGGTGATCCAAGAGAATGTGGAAATTATCAAACAATATCATAAATATCACACACGAGTAAAATTTGGCTGAAGATCATTCAAAAGTGGCTGCAGGAGTAAATCAACATGAAACAGCAAGAAATTCAAGCTGGATTCAGAAGGAGACTTAGAAGCAGGAATATCATTGCTGATGTCAGATGGATCTTGACTGAAAACAGAGAATAACAGGATGTTGTTGACCTGTTTTTTTATTGACTATGCAAAGGCATTTAACTGTGTAGATCATAATAAATTCTGGATAACATTTCAAAGAATGGGAATTCCAGATCACTTAATTGTGCTCATGAGGAACCTGTACATAGATCAAAAGGCTGTCATTACAACAGAACAAATGGACCCCGTATGGTTTAAAGTGAGGAAAGGTGCATGTCAAGGTAATATTCTTCAACCATACCTATTCAATCTCTATGCTGAGCAAATAATCCAAGGAGCTGGACTCTATGAAGAAAAAAGGGGCATTGGGATTGGACAGAGACTCATTAACAAGCTGCATTATATAGGGGACACAACCTTGGTTGCTGAAAGTGAAGAGGACTTGAAGCACTTACTGATGAAGATCAAAGATCACAGCCTTCAGTGTGGATTACACTTCAACATAAAGAAAACAAAAAATCCTCACAACTGGACCAATAAGCAACATCATGGCAAATGGAGAAAAGACTGAAGTTGTTAAGTATTTCATTTTACTTGGATCCACAATTAACACCCATGGAAGCAGCAGTTGAGAAATCGAAAGACACATTACGTTGGGCAAATCTGCTGCAAAAGATCTCTTTAAGGTGTGGGAAAGCAAACTTGTCACCTTGAAGACTAAGGTGTGCCTGACCCAAGCCATGGTGTTTTCAATTGCCTCATGTGCATGTGAAAGCTGGACTATGAAAAAGGAAAACTGAAGAACTGACACCTTTGAATTGTGGCATTGGTGAAGAATATTGAACATACCATAGACTGCCAAAAGAATGAGCAAATCTGTCTTGGAAGAATTAAAACCACAACGCTTCCTAGAAGCAAGGATGGCCAGACTACATCTTACATATTTTGGACATTTTGGTCAGGAGGAATCAGTCCCTGGAGAAGGACATCACGTTTGGTAAAGTAGAGGGCCAGGGAAAATAAGAAGACCCTCAACAAGATGGATTGATACAGTGGCTGCAACAATGGGCTCAAGCATAACTGCAATTGTGGGAATGGCAAAGGACCAGGCAGTGTTTCGTTCTGTTGTGCATAGGGTCGCTGTGAGTTGGAACTGACTCCATGGCACCTAATAACAACGACAAATTTTTACCTCCCCTTGTACTTGAAAATTCCTGTATTAAAGACTAGATTCACACTATGTAATTTTATAAAATATATTATTTTTTTCTTCTTCCTTCTGTGTTCTTATATACCTATACCCAAAGTTTATATATTAATTATGGAACAGACTTTAAGGAGGCTGGATTTAATTTCATGAGTATCACCATTTCCACAATGACAACTAGATAAAGATATTTTAAAATATCTGGAATCACTTTTTTTTTTTTTTTTTTAAATACCACAGTGTGAGAAGTCTTTCACAAGGTAATTATTTAAGGCCTACTAGGAAAGCCTGGTGGCACAGTGGTTAAGTGCTATGGCTGCTAACCAAAGGGTCGGCAGTTCGAATCCACCAGGTGCTCCCTGGAAACTCTATGGGGCAGTTCTACTCTGTCCTATAGAGTCGTTATGAGTCACAATGGACTCGACGGCACAGGGTTTGGTTTGGTTTGGTTTAGTGGTTAAGAGCTATGGCTGCTTACCAAAAGGCCAGCAGTTTGAATCCACCAGGCGCTCCTTGGAAACCCTAGGGGGCAGTTCTACTCTGTCCTATAGGGTCAGTATGAGTCGTAATAGACTTGATGGTAATTTCTTTCTTTTTTTTTTTGAGCCCTGGTGGCGCAGTGGTTAAGAACTTGCCTGATAACCAAAGGTTGGCAGTTGAAGTCCGCCATCAGCTCCTTGGAAATCATATGGGGCAGTTCCACTCTGTCCTATAGGGTTATTATCAGTTGGAATAGACTCGAGGGCAAGGGGTTACAGGTATGTATAGTAGAGGAGACCTAATGGCACAGCGGTTACAGTTCTTGGTTGCTAACCAAAAGCTTGGGTAAAGAAAGTGTTGCAGTCTCCTTCCAGAGAGATTTACAGTCTTGGAAACCCTATGGGACAGTTCTGCTCTGTCCTATAAGGTCACTGTGAGTCAGAATCGACTATGACAGTAGGTTTGGTTTTTGGTTTTAGTATGTATGGCAGTGGTTAAGCCCTGAGATGCTGATCGAAAGATTGGAGGTTCGAACCTACGCAGCGGCTTCGTGGGAGAAAGATCTGGAAGTCTGCTTCTATAAAGATTACAACCTAGCAAACCCTATGGGGCAATTCTGCTCTGTCACATGGGATTGTGTGTGGGTGACCCAATAGTATCTAACAACAACAAATGTATGACACTGTGCTTTGCTTAAGGTGTTCCAAATTTATCATATGTTCTAAAAATTAATAAGGCTTCATAACCATTAAGCAGGTAACTAACCTTCACTTTTAGGATATTTTACTCCCATAGACATGCATGCAACCTGATAGGCCATATCTCTGCTACCTCTTGATTGCTAATGTTTACATTGTGCTAAAGTGACTAGATTTTTCATTTCTATTTGACATCAATACCTAAAGCAAGAATTTTGTGGTAATGGATCAATGGGAAGGAATCTAGAGATAAGCAGATATTATAAATTTTAATTTTGTGGTATGTTTCAGGGTGTGTTTTTGTGTGAGCATATGTGTATATATCTGTAGGACAAAATCAAATCAAGTACAACTATTTTAATGGCATTCTGTTCCCCCCCTAAATTAACTTCAGTGTGAATTGTGAGAAGGGGGGCATTCAGGCCTCCCGTGAGGAACTGTTTAACCTAGATATTACCGCTACTTGATAAAATGAACTTGGCTTGTTTATTCCTTCACTACCCTCTGCGATAGTTTTTTTTCCTCCCGGTACACCACACCTGCTGGAGTTGTTTCTCCCACCATTTGAAGAGTATTTAAGAGCTTAACAAGAATTATCATCTATTTTGCCTTTTCATGCATTCATTTGGCATCCTGCCATTTTCACAGATTTTCCAATTACTTAGGCTTTTTGAACACAAAGCACATATGCTTAAAAGAAATTTGTTATCTATATCTGACTATGGACATTTTAGAAGTAGCAGTCTTGAAATATCTGAAACCACTGGCCTTCATTACTCGACCTACTGACCATTTCCAGGGAATGTTCTGTCTGGACTTCAACTCGAATTCCAGAGCGCTATGAAGAAGTAATTGCAGAAGGACTGGAGTTTCTGTTTAAACCAACAGTATTTGGATTGGTTAAGTTAGATAATTTTGCTTTGCTTTGTTTTTGTAGGTTTGATAATTAATATGCTGATTCCCGAAGTTCCTCAACTTTTGACACCATAGCATCAAAAGCACCATAGTATCTCTTCTCTGGAATTGTTATATAAAAAAGACTAAACCCAAAAACCCAGCACCGTCAAGTTGATTCTGACTCATAGCGACCCTATAGAAATCATCACCACCACCACCAACAACAAAACTGTACTAATTCAGCTGCTCAATTCATGTAATATTGAAAATTCCTCCCTATGATTTTTCTAACAACAACAAATTGTTTTCAGCCTGCAAGAAAGAGAGAGGAATAACATATGTCAAAGATTTAGTTAAACTCATTAATGGGGACATGATAGTGAGGGACCAGCATGATAATAAGGCTGATTCAAAGAGAAGGGGAGAGAGTGAAGTATTTATAGTGGTCAAAAGAAAGACTGCATGAATAAAATTGTTAACTTACCAAATTATTTGTGTTAAGCAAGATGATAAAACAGTAAATTTTGAGGTTTTATTTTGGACAGAAATCCGTTGCAATTTTATCACACGCAGTTCCTTTGCATGTCTGTCAGTGTTTTGCTAGCTTCCTTTACAGAAATGTGAAATACCCTAATCAATACTAAAAAGTAAATACATTTTAAAAACAATACACTTCTTTTGACCAGAGATTTTTGGTGAAGGTTTAGACACAATGGTCAGCGAAGAGCTGAGAAGGCACAGAGTAATTTCTTTGCCTCTTTCACAATTATTGAATGCTGTTTTTAAACACATACAAAATCTTCATTTTGATTATTCACCATTGTGTTGTACAGAATTAAGGGAAATTCAGTCCCCTGTTTTTTTAGATAATCCAGCATTTTGACTAGTTTTTCTGACTGCACACTCTTGTGTCTTCTCAGGTTGATCTAATTCCTTGTTGGGAGCATGTGTGATAGAGAAGTTTGTTTTATCCTGGCAAAAATTGAAACCGCTGCTTCTTGGTTGTCTACCTATCCTAGATGGCTTCTGCCGAACCATAATTCTCCATTGCCCCTTTGTACTTCCATCTTCCTAACAGAAGCCAAAGGAAATGTTCAGGTCTTCTCTGTGCCTTTTTGGTGCTTTGGTTTACAACATGTTTGCCCTGGACCTCTATGTATAAACATAGCAGGCATGTCACCCAATTTACCCTTTGGCTGCCACATGCCACTCCCTTAATGTATGTAATTCACCCAAGTTTTCTTTGGACCTCCATCTGTAAACACAGGATGCCATCCGTCCTCTTTAAGCTTGCACACCATGCTGTTAAATAGAGGTGAGACTTGTCACATAGCTTCACTCAAGAAGCAAGGTACAATCTATCTGTCTTAACCAAAAAAAAAAAACTTATTGCTGTTGAGTTGATTCTGACTCATAGCGACACTATGGGACAGGGTAGAACTTCCCCACAGGGTTATTTAAGGAGCAGCTGGTGGATTTGAACTGATGATCTTTTGGTTAGCAGCCTGACCTCTTAACCACTGCACCACCAGGGCCCTATCTGTCCTAGAGTCCCCATATTTTATGGGAAATCTGTCATTCCACCTAAATCTTCAACCGGGACATCAACTGCACTACTCCCTAAGGTTTCATCCCAATTTTTCATTCACAAGAAAATATATATATATATATATATATATATATATATATATATTCTTCAGAAGTAACCTTTGTTTTATTACCTTTCCAGTCTATCCCGCAAAGCAGAACATTTTGAATTGCAAAGTAGTTCTTGTTTCTCGAAAGTGCTGGCTGTAAAAATTCTATTTAGACTACAAAGTTCAGATGTTTTTAATATCCTCTCACTAATAATTGTCTCTGAAGCATTGAATGCAGCTGGCTGAGTCAATGTGAAGGGGAAGTACAGAGGAGAAGGAAACCCTGGTGACACAGTGGTTAAGTGTTGCATCTGCTAACCAAAAGATCAGCAGTTTGAATCTACCAGGTGCTCCCTGGAAACACTATGGAGCAGTTCTACTCTGGAGGAGAAAGGTTGAAGAAAGAATGAGGGTTTAGAGTGAGAGTCAGTTTGTATATTTGAGTGTGCAATATTATTGACTGCAGAACTAGTAGAATGAATCAAGTCATGAAGAAGCATCACCTTATTTTATGAACCCTGTGCTGCTCAAAATAAATATTTTATATGTCATGGTCAAATGGGTTTTCTGTACCTATATGCCATCATTGTTTACAAAATCACGGTATACGTTGTTTTTATTTTTTGTTTTATTTTTCCTTTTTTTATATTGGGGTTGTATCTTCCTTGTAAAGCCTATTTTATACCTTTCTCCTACAGAAAATCCAAATTGGCTTACATGTTTCTTATAGCAAGTACAAATGCTAATGTATGATTATTTCCTGACATTTTTATCTTAATACCTTCCCCCCCTGAAGCTTTTAATAATGTCCAAATATTTTCTTAATTGGATATATTATTTTTGAACCCCTTTATTTGGTTTACTGACATAATTTCTTTTATCTGAGTCCTCTTATGATGGATTTGTGATACTCAATTAATATTTGCTATTTATTATTCCATGTGAATTACCAACTCTGAGTTGAAACTTACTTGGGAATCATTTATTATTGGCTTAGAAATGGAGGGAGGATTGGTTGGGAATGGATTTCTAGATTCAAATTATTTTTTTGATGAACATTTACCAAGTTTGTTTTCTCTAGGAATACTTTAGAATGTTACTTTTTCTTGTTTTAAATTTTGAATTTTCTTCAAGATATGTCATTATATATGCTTCAAATGTTATGCTTTTTTAGAAATCAAGCTAAAGAAATGTTGGGTCTCTTGTTGTTGTTGTCAGGTGCCATGGAGTCTGTTCCAACTCATAGAGACCCTATGTATAACAGAATGAAACACTGCAGAGTTCTGCGCCACCCTCATAATCGTTATTATGCTGGAGCCCATTGTTGCAGCCACTGTGTCAGTCCATCTTGTTGAAAGTCTTCTTTTTTGGTGACCCTCTATTCTGCCAAGCATGATGTCCTTCTCCAAGGACTGATCGTTCCTGATAAAATTTCAGAGTATGTGAGACAAAGTCTTGCCATCCTTACTTTTAAGGAACATTCTGGCTTTCTTCTTCCAAGACAGATTTGTTCTTTCTTCTGGTAGTCCATAGTATATTCAATATTCTTTGCTGACACCATAATTCAAAGGCATTGATTCTTCTTTGATCTTCCTTATTCATTGTCCACAGTTCATAGCATGAGGCGATTGAAAACACCATGGCTTGGGTCAGGGGCACCTTAGTCCTTAAAGTGACATCTTTGCTTTTGAACACTTTAAAGAGATCTTTTGTCACAGATTTTCCCAACGCAATCCATCATTTGATTTCTTAACTGCTGCTTCCATGGGCATTGATTGAGCATCGAAGTAAAGTGAAATACTTGACAATTTCAATCTTTTCTCCATTTATCACAATGTTGCTTATTGGTCCAGTTGTAAGGATTTTTGTTTTCTTTCTGTTGATGTGTAACCCATACTGAAGGCTGTGGTTTTTAATCTTTGTCAGTAAGTACTTCAAGTCCTCTTCATTTTCAGCAAGGAGTATTGTGTCATGTGTATCTTATATAGAACCCTTGTTCATTCAGTCTTTAACTATCTCCTTTCCTTTGTTCAGCAATTTTACCTTTTATAGAATATACCTATTTTTAATATTAAGCAACATTTTTTTGCATTACTTTTATTTCATAGAAGTTATTTTTCTGTTTGGTTCCATAAAATCCTCTGAAACCTTTAAGAGAATAATAATATTTTTTTAAATTAGCATCTTTTTGTCTCAAATTATTTTTCCCCCAATTGAGTTACTATAACTTCTTGCTCAATTTATTTCCATTCACTACTGATGCTAATAGGCAAAATGGTTCTCATAAACCTGATCATATTCTATATCATCTCCAGGAGACATTCAGAAATTCAGTGGATCAGTAAGTACTTTTGCACATTTTGTAATTAAATATTCTCAAGAATATATAATGATGACTTTTTGATATGTTAAATTAGTTTAAGAGGATAAATTGATGTAAAATATACATGTAGCTCATGAAATTCCTCAGTAACCCTGGTGGTAGAATGGTTAAACTCTTGGCTGCTAACTGAAAGGTCTACAGTTCAAACCCAACAGCTGCTCCATGGGAGAGAAGGACCTGGCAATCCGCTTCTGTAAAGATTACAACCTAAGAAACCCTGTGGGCCATTCTCCTCTATCCTGTAGGGTCACCATGAGTTGAAATCAACTTAATGGCACGCAACATCAACAATGAAATTCATAACACGTGGTAGCTTGGGTAGATACATACTAAGCTTTGCCTGGATTTGTTTTGCCAAAGTGTTAGGGTGTTGTTTGATTTCTGAACAACTGACTGAAATATTCCATCCATACCAAGGCCTAGTCATGTACTGCTACAATATCTATCCCTTTCCAGAAGGTTCCACTGAAGTTTTTGATTGTGCAACTGAACTCTACTGCTAAAATTTAAAATTTTAAAACTTTCAACATCTCATTTGTATATTTAAATCCATCAGTCCTTAAGCACTAGGAGTCCCTGGGTGGTACAAACATTTAAGCCCTGGCCTACTAACAAAAAGGTTGACGTTTGAACACACCAAAGACGCCTCAGGAGACAGGCCTGAGGATCTGCTTCTGAAAGGTCACAGCCATGAAAGCTCTGAGGAGCACGCTTCTGCTCTGACACACATGGAGTTACCACGAGTCAGAGTTAACTCTGTGGAAACTGGTTTCTTAAGCACTGGTTATTCTGTTTGAAATGCTTTCTGAATTTTAAGCAACGTATTTGACAAATGACTTAAAAAAAGGTCTTGAAATTATGTAACATTTTAGTCAAACTTCTGGTATTGTTTAAAAAAAATCATCCTGGTTTTACATGCTATTACATTTTCCTTCTTTATATAGATAAAGGCCTTAGGCAGACCTACCCTTAACACTTGCAGAAAGGTTGGGTATAAATGGAGGCCCACATAGTATATGTCCAGCTACTTAAGAGTTATAAGTCAAACTAACACTTTAGTTTATCCGTCTACTTTGACAAATCTACCTTCATAAATTTCTGAAAATTCTTCATAATATTTGAACTGGGAAATCCTGGATTCCTTTTAGTGCTAGGCTGATGTATGCTGTCATCAGCCCTGCCCCCAGTCCATCTTCTCTTCTTATCTCTGGCTCCATCCTGCAATATGGGAGCCTTAAGCATATGTACTTGGATACAGCTGTCCACACAATCAAGCTCTGTTTATGCACCATAAAAACAAGACCCCTTTTTCCCTATTCCATTAATGGTCCCAGGGTAAAGGTGAGAATCACTTCAAAACCATTTGGACTCAGGATTTCTGTCTCAGATATCCAGTGCAGGATCTACAATGTGGAGACATGGATTCAAAGTGGGAACATGCCTTAGTATTGTGGGGTCCTTACACTGTGAGAAAAGGAGTGTGTGGAAATGGGTCCCAGTAAGGTTCTGTGAGAAAAGGATGTGGCAGTCTGCTTCCATAGATTTACAGCTTTGGAAGCCCTATGGGGCAGTTCTACTCTGACCTTGAGTATGGGTATGAGTTAGAATCAACTCAATGGCAGTGAATTTTTAAGGTTCCAGAACAAATGGTCCTTCTGCCATTGTCTGAAGGCAGTACTATGTTGCCTTGTGTAGTGGTAGCCTCCAAGTACAATACCAGGCAAACTATACTGGATGTCATGGAACAAAAACATGGACTAAATTAAGGTACTTGAAACCCAAAGCTTATTATATTAAATTAAAATGCACAAGGAAAACCAAGGAGAAAGATACTAGGGAGATAAACCTACTTAGGATAACGTAGTTACAGGTGAAAAGCCAATACTGTCTGTATTGTGAGTTTTAGCATGCTCTTCTCTGTCTTTCTCTCACTTTATTCTCCTTTCTCTCTGTATCACTTCTTTGTTCCCTGACACTCCCCATCAATTTCTCCACAGCTTGTTTGACTACAAAAACCAGAGTTAAAGTTTGAGCAAAGCAGCACAACAGATGGAAGATGCCTGTGGCCAATGAAACACATACATCTTCTGTAGAAAGATGGAGAAAAATATACAGAAATATGCCTTCCCAATAGCTGTAGCTAACCAATTATACTGATAAATAGTCATGGTTTTATCTACATTTCATGGCACCATACTTAGTGTCACCAATGGGTGGCCAATTAAGGGGAGACATAGCTGTCAGCCCAGATCTGCCATAATCTTAATTTTTCCATGTCTTTCTATCTAAAAGCAACACTTTTGTTTGTTCCATCAAAATTTCTATTTATTACAACCATCTTTGTCATTTCTCACAGGTTACTACCTTACTCTACATTAAATGCATCTCATGGATCTAATTCTCTTATGCAACCAGCTCACTATATTCAAAGTATCTTATGAATCTATCTATATTTCACAAATACATTACTTTTATCTGGGTATAACTTTTCTTATGAATTTCATCATTTCTATGGTTTTCTTATTTGAAGCAAAATTGAGCATTCCTCAATAATACAGCAAATTTACATTGTATCTCTTAAAGTTTATATTTCCTTTAATAGGAATAACTGTGTTTTAAATGGTTTTATTGACGATAACCTTCATTTTGTTATATGAGTATGTAAATAAATTATTTTCTTTTGAAAATATAGCAGAAATCACAACTTAAGGTGGAATAAAATTTATAATGCTACTAAACTATGGACATTTTTTTTCTTCCTTACTTTTCTTCACCTAATCTCTTGACTCTTTGTACTTATTCTGAAATGCCCCATTAGGAAACTATAAATAAGAAAATTGAAAAAAGGAAAAAGAAGGGAAATATCAAGCTTAGATCTGTCACCCTGCTTCAGCAAAGGTCAAATTTCAGCAGAGAAGTGTTAAAATCAATGGGTCAAGGTAATTTTAAATGAAATGTGTTCAATGTTCCCTTTTTCAGTCAGTAGGTATAAAGGAAATTTTATATCTAATTCATCGGGGACAAACATTTCCATGGTTGTAATGTAATTCATGACGTGCTTTTATTATAAATACTTGCCAGAGTCTATTAAACATCATTCCATTCAACTTTACCTTTTTATCTTTCAACTGGACCTGAACAAATACCTTTTGAATACTTAGCAGTTTCTATTTTCCAAAAGATCCTCATTATTTCATATGTAGCTAGAGATGTTCACACAATAAATGCCTGTAATTCAGAACCAGACACCCAACAAAAGAATGCAACATCAACGTACTCTATTTTTACTGCAATAAATGAAGTTTAAAGAAGCTCATGCAATTTTGAAATTCTTCATAACATAGTCGTATGCAATTAACTGATCATAATGATTTACGTGCAGGTGATGCTTCATCTAGCTTCTTAATTGATACACATATATGTTCACATGAAAATAAACTATTATATAATTATCTCTGTGGTAGGAACAGGTAATATCAAGACACGCTAATATAATAAAAGTTAATTCAAGAACAAATGCAGTAATTATTTAGTTTAGTTTTTTTCCATGATACATCTGATGCAGGGAATGAAACTAAATCCACCATACAGTTTATGATGCATCATTATTTTTGCTCCTTAAAAGCCTAATCTCTCATTGTGCTGGAAGAGAAAAGGGTTTGAGTTCTGGGGACACGGCAGTGAGCCAAACCAACACATTCCCTGCAGTCACTTGAGTGATGGATTCAGGAGACTTACAACAGACTTAGATCCCATGGGAGTCAGTAATAATTGCTACAGAGAGAAAAATAACAGGGTGGGCAGATGGAAAGTGCTAGGGCAATCTAAAAGAGGATTATGTTTTTATGAGTGTGGTCGAGAAAGGACTCCATGATGAGCTAAGATGTATAGGAAGAGAGTGAACAAACTGTGAGGATATAAGAAAGGAGATGAGCATTAAACTAAATAATAACTTTAATTAAGAGAACTGGTGTCTCACAAGGAGTCTAGGGTGGCTATTGCATAAAAGCGATTAAGATGATAAGTTAGAAGAGAAAAGCATAGACATGAAAGTGGAAAAAATCATATAGAAAACTACTGTTGTTAATGTTCTTGGTTGTCAGGAAGTGGATTTTGACCTCTGGTAACATCAATATGTGAAAAATAGAACTGTCCCATAGGGTTTTCAAACCCGTGACTTTCCAGAAGCAGATTTCCAGGGTGGTCCTCCAAGGATTCTCTGGGCGGGTTCAAACCACCGCACTTTCAACTAGTAGTTAAGCACTTAATCATTTGAAAAAACCCAAGAACTCCATAAACAATGATGTTGGTGTTGTCAGGTGCCATTGAGTCAGTTCTGACTCATAGCGACCCTGTGTACAACAGAACGAAACACTGCCTGGCCCTGAGCCATCCTCACAATCATTGCTATGTTTGAGCCTGTTGTTGCAACTACTGTGTCATTCCATCTTGTTCTGGTTTTCACTGATGCTCTACCTTACTAAGCATGATGTCTTCTTCCAGGGACTGGTCCCTCCTGATAAGATGTCCAAAGTACATGAGACTAAGATTCACCATCCTCACATCCAGGGAACACTTTGGCTGTACTTCTATAAGACAGACTTGTTCATTCTTCTGGCATTACATGGTGTATTCAATAGCCAACACGGTAATTCAAACGTGTCAATTCTTCTTCGGTCTTCCTTACTCATTCTCTAGCTTTCACATGCATACCAGATCCTCAAAGAGACATCTTTGTCTTCAACACTTTAAAGGGGTATTTCGCCCAATGCAATGTCATTTGATTATTTTTTTATTTTCTTAATTGTACTTTAGTTGAAGGTTTACAGAGCAAACAAGTTTCTCATTAAAAAACTAATACACTTATTGTTTTGTGACGTTGGTTGCCAACCTGACTACATGTCAGTGTTCTACCCTTCTTGACCTTGGCTTCCCCATTACCATCTTTCCTGTCCCCTCCTGTGCTCTTGTTTTTGCCCCTAGGCTGGTGTGCCCACTGAGTCCCATTTTGTTTTCTGGGCCTGTCTAATCTTTAGCCAAAATATGAACCTCAGAAGTGACTTCATTACTTAGCTGTAAGGGGCCATACTGTCAGGTTTTCTCCAGTCTCTGTCAGACCACCAAGCCTGGTCTTTTTTGTTTATTTGTTTGTGAGTTAGAATTTTGTTTTACATTTTACTCCAGCCCTGTCTGGGACCCTGTTTGTGATCCCTCTCAGAGCAGTCAGGAGTGGTAGCCAGGCACCATTGATTTGTGCTGAGCTCAGTCTGGTGAAGGATGTTGTAGTTGTTGCCCATTAGTCCTTAAATTAATCTGTCTCTTGTGTCTTTGATTATCTTCTTCCTCCCTTGATCCAGATGGGTGAGAGCATTGGAATATCTTAGATGGCTGCTCACAAGCTTTTAAGACCCCAGACGCTACTCACCAAAGTAGAATGTAGAACATTTTCTTTATAAACTATGTTATGGCAACTGATGTTCCCTGAGGCCATGGTCCTCAGAATGCGTGGGCCAGTAATTTGGTCCCTCAGGGAGTTAGGATATGTCTATGGAGCTTCCATGACCTTGCCTTAGACAAGTTGTGTTGGCTTCTCCAGTATCATGTCCTATCTTACCCTTCACCAAAGTTACCAGTTACCTATCTTCTATTTAGTGTTTTTTTTTTTTTCCCTCCCACTTCTCCACTCCCTCGTAACCACCAAAGATTTATTCTTTTTGTATGTAAACCTTTTCATTAGTTTTTGTACTAGTGGTCTCAGGCAATATTTGTCCTTGTGTGATTGACTTATTTCAGTCAGCATAATGCTCTCCAGATCCATCCAAGTTGTGAGATGCTTCACAGATTCGTCATTTTTCTTTATCATTGCACAGTACTTCATTGTGTAAATGTACCATACTTTGTTTACCCATTCATCTCTTGATGGGCACCTACGTTGTTTCCGTCTTCTTCCTATCCTGAATAAATGCTGCACTGAACATGGGTGTGCATATGTCTTTTCGTGTGATGACCGTTATTTTTCTAGGATATATCCCTAGGAGTGGGGTTGCTGGATCATATGGTATTTCTATTTCTAGCTTTTTAAGGAAGCACTATAACATTTTCCAAAATGGTTGCACCATTTTGCATTCCCACCAGCAGTGCATAAGAGTTCCAATCTCCCTGCAGCCTCTCTAATGTTTGTTATTTTCTTTTTTTAATTTGTGCCAGTAATATCAGGGTGAGATGGTATCTCATTTTGGTTTTGATTTGCATTTCTTTAATGGCTAACAGTCAGGAGCATTTCCTCATGTGTCTCAGCCTCTTGAATGTCGTTTTTGGTGAAGTGTCTGTTTATAGCCTTTGCCCATTTTTTAAGTGGATTATTTGTCTTTTTATTGTAGAGGTGTTGAATTTTCCTGTAGGTTTTAGAGATTAGGCCTTTGCCAGATTTGTCATTGCCAAAATTTTTCCCAGTCTGTAGGTTCTCTCTTTACCCTTTTGGAGAGGTCTTGATTTCTTGACTGCTGTTTCCATGGGCACTGGCTATGGATCCAAGTAAAATGATATCTTTGAAAACTTCAGTATTTTCTCCATTTTTCTTGATGTTGCTTATTGGTCCAGTTGTGAGGATTTTTGTTTTCTTCATGTTGAGGTGTAATCCATACTGAAGGCTGTGGTCTTTAATCTTCATCAGTAAGCGCCTCAAGTCCTTTTTGCTTTCCTCAAGCAAAGTTATCTGGATAATGCAGGTTGTTAATGAGACTTCCTCTAATACTGATGCCACATTCTTCTTCATATAGTCCAGTTTCTGGGATTATTTGCTCAGCATACAGATTGAATAAGCATGGTAAAGAGTTACAACCCTGACACACACTTTTCCTGACTTTAGATCACATAGTATCCCTTTGTTCTGTTTGAATGGCTGCCACTTGATCTATGTACAGGTTCCTCATGAGCACAATTAAGTCTTCTGGAATTCTAATTTTCTCTCAATGTTATCCATAATATGTAACTGTCCACACAGTCAAATGCCTTTGCATAATCAATAAAAACAGGTAAGCATCTTTCTGGTATTTCTGCTTTCAGCCAAGATCCGTCTGACATCAGCAATGATATCCTTAGTTGCTTGTCCTTTTCTGAATCTGGTTTTAATTTCTGGCAGTTGCCTGTTGATGTACTGGTGCAAAATTATACTTGCATGTGATATAAATAATATTGTTTGATGATTTCTGCATTCTGTTGGATCGCTTTTCTTTGGATTAGGCACAAACATGAATCTCTTCCTATAGGTTGGTGAAGTGGCTATCTTCAAAATTTCTTGGCAGAGATGAGTGAGCACCTCCATCACTACATCCATTAGTTGAAACATTTCAGTTGGTATTCTGTCAACTCCTGGAACCTTGTTTTTCACCAATGCCTGCAGTGCAGATTGAACTTCTTCCTTCAGTACCACTGGGTCTTGATCATCGTATATTCCATCTTCCCATTATTAACAGATCCTTGCAGCTGTTTCTTCTCACGTAGAGTTGTGCCATGTCAGCAAATGAAGGTCTCAAAAGCTCTATTCTGTCCATGGCATTAAGTTTATTTCTACTTTGAGGAGGCAGTTCTTCCCTAGTTGTATTTTGAGTGATTTCGCACCTGAGGAACTCAAAACATTCTATTGCTAATCATAAGGTTTTCACTGGCCAATTTTTGTAGAAGTAGACAGCCAGGTCCTTCTTCCTATTCTCTCTTAGTCTGGAAGCTCCACTGAAACCTGTCCATCCTGGGTGGCCCTGCTGGTATTTGAAATACCAGTGGCATAGCTTCCAACATTACAACAACAAGCAAGCCACCACAGTATGACAAATTGATAGACGCATGGTGGATAAACAACTATAAAAAAAAAAAAAAAAACACAACTACAGGTCATTTAAATGCTTTGACCTTCACCTTTATTTAGAAGTGATAATATTATAGAGGTTGAAGCAGAGAAGAGACATAACCTGGCTTCAGTTTTTCACTGGATCATTCTGGTTGCATTGTGAAGACACACTATGCAAAGAAGGTTAGTAGCAAGGACAGCAGTTGGAAATTTTCACAAAAATTCATTGATGGGCTGTGGTATTTGGACCAGAGTTATAAAAGTAGGGGAATTTTAGAGTTACTGAGTGCAAGGGATATGGCCTCAGAGGACCCGATTTGTAAACACAATTGTAAACATAGTAGTATTATCTTGGAAAACTTAGGTAATCTCTCTTAGTTTCAGTATCATCATCCATAAATGATGTTGATGTGTGGAAAATTAGGTAATATATGTAATATGTTAGACACAATACAAAGACTTATCAAAATTAATTTAATATTCTCTATGGATGGGGGATGGAAACCCTGGTGGTGTAGTGGTTAAGCGCTATGGCTGCTAACCAAAGGGTGGCAGTTCGAATCCACCAGATACTCCTTGGAAACTCTAAGAGGCAGTTCTACTCTGTCCTGTAGGGTCGCTATGAGTCTGAATCGACTTGATGGCATTGGGTTAGTCGGTTGGTTGGTATGGATGAGGGAAGGAAATACAGTAAATATACTAAAATCATTTAATTGTATATGTTTAAGATGGTAGAATATAAGGTATATGAATTGCATCTCAATAATAAAATGAAAAAGGTGATGATTCTCTGAATATTCCTTTTTATACAGATAATTTAGAGCCATGTGAAAATGGCATCATGCTCAGTAAAATAGTCATTGAAGGACAAATGTACGATTCCACTTAAATCAAGTAGCTACAATATGCAAATATATAGAGACCTAAGTTTATTAGCGGTTCCCAGGTGTGGGAGGGGACAGGAAAGAGGGTCTCATTACTTAGGGAGCACTGAATTTCTGTTAAGCATGATGGAAAAATTTGGAAATGTGTAGCGGTGATGGTTGAGCAACAGGATGAAAGTAATTAATGTTACTAAACTGCACATTTCAAACATGTTGAAATGGCAAATATTTTGATATATATATATGCATATATAATACACATATATATAAATGCATAATCGAAATCAACGGAGGAAAGAAAACTCAAAATGGCATACAAAGAGAGGCACGTGAATCACTCTATTTCAAAAGAATAACATAACTGCACAATACAGAACTAAGGGTGAGGAAAAATTTACGTGGCTTTAAATTTTTTTTTTTTTTTTTTTAGAACAACATTTTGACTATCTAGACTATGGCTGAAGTCGAAAGACTGTAAACAAATATCATACTTTAGTTAGTAAATTTATTTCTGACAGTGTATGATTTAACAATTCTGAAATTATTTTACTTATATTCCAAGATCGTGCAAATAATTAAATTTGTTGTGGCTAGATATAGATTAAATGAATTGGAGATATCAGTATGAACTCTTGTTTTTATCGGTATAGATATAGATAGAAACACAGATAGAGAAGGAAGAATATATAAATATAGATGCTGTGACGATTATTGTTATTTGCAAATGGGATGATAAATGTGATGCCGTGTATACATACAGCATCACATTTATCATCCAAAAGAACATTTCAATATCTATCCTGAAATACAGTGTTGTCAGTGATAAAATAATATCCATACTCCTACCAAACCCACTGCTATCGAGTCAATTCCGACTCATAACAACCCTATATGACAGAGTAGAACTGCCCCCATAGAGTTTCCAAGGATCACCTGGTGGATTCAAACTACTCACCTTATGTTTAGCAGCCATATCTCTTAACAATGATGCCACCAGGGTTTCCTCATATGCCTACAAGGAAGATGAAGATTATTCTTGTTTACTCACCAACCACTAAGGCCAAAGATAAAGAATTTGAAGATTTTAACGAATTTTTCAGTCTGAAATTGATCAAATATGCAATCAAGATGCATTGATAATTACTGATAATTGGAATGCAAAAGTTGAAAACAAAAAAGAAGGATTAGTAGTTGGAAAATACGGCCTTGGTGATAGGAACAATGCTGGAGACCACATGACAGATTTTTGTGAGACCAATGGTGTCTTCATTGCAAATATCTTTTTTCACCAACATAAATGGTGACTATACACATGGACCTCACCAGATGAAATACATAGGAATCAATCAATTATATTTGTGGAAAGAGACTATGGAGAAGGTCAATATCATCAGTCAAAATAAGGTCAGGGGTTTACTGCAGAACAGATGATCAATTGTGAATATGCAAGTTAAGTTGAAGCTGAAGAAAATTAGAACAAGTCCAAGAAAGGCAAGATATGACCTTGTATATATCTCACCTGAGTTTGAAGAGTATCTGAAGAATAGATTTGATGCATTCAACACTAATAACTGAAGACCAGAGGAGTTATGGAATGATATCAAAGACATCATACATTAAGAAAGCAACAGGTCATTAAGAAGACAGGACAGAAAAAAAGACCAAAATGGATGTCAGAAGAGACTCTGAAATTTGCTCTTGAACGTATAGCGTAGCTAAAACAAGTGGAAGAAATGATGAAATAAAAGAACTGAAGACTTGAAAGGATGGTTCAGAAAGACAAACTAAAGTATTATGAAGAAAGGTGCAAAGAGAACCAAAAGGGAAGAGCACATTAAGCTTTTCTCATGCTGAAAGAACTGAACAGAAAATTCAAGCCTTAAATTGCAATAATGTAGGATTCAACAGGGAAAATATTTAAAAAATACAGGAAGCATCAAAAGAAGGTGGAAAGAATACACAGAGTCACTGTACCAAAAATAATTTATTGGTGTTCAACCAGTTCAAGAAGCAGCATATGATTAAGAACCGATGGTACTGAAGGAAGAAGTCCAAGCTGCACTAAAGGCATTGATGAAAAACAAGAGTCCAGGAATTGGTGGAATATCAATTGAAAAGTTCCAACAAACAGGTGCAGTACTGGAAGTCCTCACTCACTCATGCCAAGAAATCTGGAAGACAGCTACCTGACCAATTTACAGGAAAGGATCCATAAATATATATATATATATATATATATATATATATATATATTATTCCAAAGAAATGTGATTCAATACAAAATTATCAAACAGTATCATTAATATCACACATAAGTAAGATTTTGTTGAAGATCATTCAAAAGTGGTCACAGTAGTACATAGACAGGGAACTCCCAGAAATTCAAGCTGGATTCCGAAGACGTGGAACCAGGGATATCACTGCTGATGTCAGATGGATCTTGGCTGAAAACAGAGATTACTCGAAAGATGTTTACTTGTATTTTATTCACTATGCAAAGGCATTCAACTGTGTGGACCATAACAAATTATGTATAATATTTCCAAGAATGGGAATTCCAGAGCACCTAATTACACTCATGAAGAGCTTGTACTTAAACCAAGAGACAGGGATACTGTCTGGTTTAAAGTCAGGAAAGGTGTGCTTCAGGACTGTGTACTTTCACCATACTTATTCAGTCTGTATGCTGAGCAAATAACCAGATAAACTGGACTATATGAAGAAGAATATGGCATCAGGATGGGAGGTATTCTCGTTAACAGCCTGCATTGTGCTGGTGAAATGAACTTGCTTGCTGGAAGTGAAGAGGACTTGAAGCACTTACTGATGAAGATCAAAGACTATAGTCTTCAGTATGAATTGCACCAAAAAATAAAGAAAACAAAAATCCTCACAACTGGACCAATAAGCAACATCATGATAAATGGAGAAAACATTGAAGTTGTCAAGGATTTCATTTTACTTGGATCCACAATCAATGCTCATGGAAGTATCAGTCAAACCAGACAACGTACTATATTGGGCAAATCAATGGCAAAAGACCTCTTTACAGTGTTAAAAAAAACAAAGATGTTATGTCGAGGGCTAAGGTGTGCTGACCCAAGCCATGATATTTTCAATTGCCTCATATGCATGCAAAAGGTGGGCAATGAATAAGGAAGATCAAAGAACAATTGATGCCTTTGAATTATGGTGTCGGGGAAGAACATTGAGTATTGGAGAAGAACAAATATGCCTTGCAAGAATTACTGTCAGAATGCTCCTTAGAAACAAGGGTGGTGAGATTAATTTCTGTACTCTGGACATGTTACCAAGAGGCACCAGTCCCCGAAGAAGGATATCATGCTTGATGGAGGGTCATGGAAAAAGAGAAAGACTCTAAACGAGATGGATTGGCACAGTTTTGATTGTATATATTTTTTATTTTCTCACATTACAGGATTTCTTTGAATTCTGAACATTCTTGATTTTCTATAGCTTTAATCAAAAGATCAGATGACATACTGCATTGTGCAAATCTGTGCAAGAGAGTTTTTTAAAGTTTTAATAAGTAAAAGATGTCACTTTGATTATTAAAGCATACCTGACTCAATGATGTCCTTTTCAATCACCTCATATTCATGCTGGACAATGAAAAAAAGAAGACAAGAAGAATTGATGCATTTGAATTGCAGTGTTGGCAAAGAAAAATTGGTATCCACTGGACTGCCAGAAGAATGAACAAATCAGTCTTAGAAGAAATACAATTAGAATGCTCCGTAGAAGGAAGGATGGTGAGACTGGCTTATTTACTTTGAAAACATCATCAGGAAAAACGAATCACTAGAAAAAGACATCCTAGTTGGTAAAACAGAGGGCAGTGAAAACAAGAGAAACCTTCAATGGGATGGATTGACAAAACAGCCACAACCGTGGACTCAGCTATGCTACCAGTCATGAAGATGACCCCGACCCAGGTAACGTTTTATTCTGTTATACATACGGTCACCTGACAGAAACAAACGTGGACACGAAAGGTCAACTCCCAACAAATACATACAAAGATGCTCCAATTCACATTCAAGGCAATACGTAATAAAATGCAGATCCAAATGTTAATTAAACTCATTTACATCCATCAGAATAGCAAATATTAGAAAGCTGCATAATACCAAGTGCTGGAAAGAATAAAAAAAAAAAAACAGGGGTGTAAAAACGCTCTTGCATCCTTGGAGGAAGTGTAAACTGAAACAGTCGTTTCCTGGCATCATTTAGTTAAATCAGAAATGCATGTGCTCATTACTCAGCATTCCCACTCTTGGACTTATGTCCCAGTATAATTCCTACATATTATTTTACTGGGTATCCAAAGATGTTTATATTAACATCTTTCTGGTACCTATCACCAGATGAACGAAGAAGTAAATGTGGTTGATATACACTGTAAACACCTCTGCAACAAAGAGATACAACAAATTGGATGCAATCAGAGCCACAAAGGTAGTTAGTATGAACAAATGGCTGGATGGGAAACATGAGATTTTGGTACAATGCCATTTATATAAACTATAATCACAGATCTATGAAAAGTACAAATTTCCTATCAAGTTCCTAGGAGGAGAGAGCTGTGAGAATTGGAAAAAAAGAATAAAGCACTTAAGGGAAAAAAACACAAAGCACTTACACTGAGTGCTACTGATAAACCTCATTGAATTTAGGATTGAGATTAAGGTAATGTTGGGCATCTGATATCCAGTACAACATATTCATCTTCAAAGAAACCACCATAAAAAATTTGTTTTTTATTAAAATAATTATTGTGCATATTTTCTAAAATTGTTAACAGTAGGATTGATTCAATAATTGCATGTACTTGATTATTTCTAAGACCAATTTACAAACATGCTTTTATTGAGTAGTATTTAAAAACTGAAGAAGAGTCAATAAAATATTTTATTTTTTACAAAAGAAAAATACTCAGAACATTTGTGGAATAAGATATTATTTATTATTTTTTTAGTTTTCTAAAAAAAAAAATATCTCTTTTGTTGTTATTGTTGAGATTATCTATAACAAAACATACACGAATTAAAGTTTTTACATGTACAATTCAGTGACATTGATTATATCCTTTGAGTTGACCACACATTCTCTCCCTCCTTTTCTGACTTGTTTCTTCCCCATTAACATTAACTCACTGTCCCCTAAGTTTTCTAGGACAGAACTTGGATAAAGGAAATGCTTCTTTGCACTGTCACATATGAAATTAATTTTATTTTGCATAATAAATGATAATATTAAAAGGCATTTTAATTGATTCAAATATATTTGCTAGCTTCTAAAATATAAGCATCTTATATAGAACTTTGGTAATGTTGAAGAGATTGAGTTATTTCTCTCAGACCATTAAAATCGCAGAGAAATTACAGCCAAAATCTTCATTTTCACTTTTATCAACCAATTAAGTTTATATAAAGTAGAAATTTCCCAAATACAACCCCATGGAAGATAAGCTGTGTGGTGAATATGTCATATTCATACACCTTTGAGAAAATTAAACAGTATATCAATTAATAAATATTAGAATATTTATGAGATACTTGGTTAAATATCTATATAAGCCTATTTACACTTCTATAATGCCTCATTTTCAAAACGCATTTGACAGTCAGTTTATTTTTATTAAAACTTTTTAATATTCTGTAATAAACCAAGGATTTCATATATCTATATATTTTGAAATACAAAAATTAATACCAAAATTTTAGATGGCAAAATATTAGTAACAGTAGCCAATAGAGGAGTATAGTGAAAAAGTATAACAGCTAGCTCAGAGTACACAAATAGAAACAAGGTAATTTAAAGCACAACCATCTCTTTTGTAGGAAAAATGACTTGTTGCTCCTATTCAATGCAAGGTATGTCAGAAGTGCTATCTCCATGTACGAAGGGCAGCACATTTTATTCCGAGCTTTTTGCCCCTTAACTTCCTAACTTCAAAAAAGAACTAACATATGCTGTAAATCAGTTTTAGCAAATGACTAAATTTCCTCTGCAGATTTATGAGATAAAAATGTAACCATTAGTCACGTACGTTCAAGATGTAGGTGTTTTCCTCTAGGTATCTCTAGCAACCTACCTTAAAAGTTTAAATCGCTTTGGGAACTTTGTTGTATTTCCAAAAAAAATTAAAAAGTTGGTGATAAAGCTTGAAGAAATATATCTTTATATGTCAACTAATTCAAAGTTTAAGTTTGGACACCCTGTACACTTACTGTTCACTGCAAGTCTAGTCAATGGAATACTTTATTATTTATTCCTTAAAAAGCAGTCAAAATTAAATTTTAGATCATTTTTCTATTACAAAAATTTTTTATTACAAATGTAATAATACAACCTGTGCACTTTTAATATTCAAATATAGTGTTTTAAAATTTTACTGTATAACCTCAAATTTTAATATTAATAGTTACATGGGAGTCCATTTAATTAGATAAAGCTACTTTCTTTAATACATGGAATAATTAAGCTACTGAGAAGTCAAGGGCAAGTTTAAAGTACTTAAATCAATTAGGATTTTCTTATTCGGTTTAAGAAAATTCAGTAAATATACTCCAGTAAGTTTAGTTATAGAAGATTTATTCCTGAAATAAGGAAAAAAAAAATTGTGCTTGATCAGATGCAATGATGCAGTGGAAATTTTACCTGACAGTACTGGCTATGTTATTCTTCTCATCTTCTATGTTAGGAATCTTGCAATGTATACATATACATACATATATATTGTTTTTAATTTAAGATGGATATAGTAGAAAATTTTATTTAGAACCTTGAACACATTTTTCCACTTAACACATTTTACTGAGTTTTCTCTTTTTCCATGCAGTTTATAATCCTTACCTTTTGCTTTGAGGTTCCTAACATTCATTATTAATCAGATGGTGGTAGTCAGTCTCTGCTTGCCCATGTAGGGGCGAACTTCAAGGTTAGCAGTCACTGTACATTGGTTATTTTTCAAAAAATTAGATTATAGATAAATAGATGGATAGATACATAAAAAAGATAGATAGTTGATAAATAGTTGTAAGAAAGTTAGATAATATAAAAACATCTGATTTCACTGAGTAAAATAACTCAAAATACAAAGACATTCAACAAATAAAAAAGTGAATTTTGGAATATTCTTTAAATCACATTTAGCAATGGGGGTTTATATTTTAAAGTTTTTTTTTCTTTTTCAATGTTTATTCTATTTAAAAAAAAAAAAAAAAAGCCATTCTTGTCATAGAAACCCTGGTGGCATAGTGGTTAAGTGCTACAGGTGCTAACCAAAAGGTCGGCAGTTCAAATCCACCAGATGCTTTTTGGAAATTCTATGGGGCAGTTCTACATCATGCAAATCGAGAATTCGGCCTGTTATCTATTGGTTTTGACAGTTGTTTTTCTGTTTGATTTCAGATAAATAACTTTTACTTCCCCAGCTCTACTGTGCATGGCAGTACAGCATCATATCCTAGGTTCTCTGTCTAATTGGTTTCTGGTCAGGTACTGGTAATTAAGTGTCTAGAGGGTGACTGGAGAACTGAGGGAAGGAATCTAGGAGGAAGATGCTCCTTTCAGGATTCCAGGTGCACTCAGCGAGCTCTGCCCACCATAATCAATCCCCTTCATTGTTCGAGCTACTGTTGAATGTCCCATGTGATATTATGTTCCCTGAGAAGCAAACTCTAAAATGGACTTTTCCATGCAGGTTGTTATAGTTTAGTGTGTAAAGTGCCTTGCAAATAATACCCATGGAAGGGAGAGAAAAGAAATGGGAGTTGGTAGATGGAGAAGTTGACCTGTGATGAAGACTTATCAAGTCTTGGCTGACCCTATGGGAAGATTTTCAGCTACAGTGACCCTTCTGTGTTGTCTTGAGCTGAGCTGAGGTGGCCATATCTTCGTACTCCCACCAATCAGTCATTGGATGCTTGTCTCCTAGGAAGAGGTGTGATTTTAGGAGAACAGATATCTGCAGCTAAGCAGAGCATGGAAAGGCTGACAGATGAAGACTTTGCCTACAGTATGCCCAGCAGTAGGGCAACAGGTCCTTCATTGACAGGATATCTGGACAAAGCATCAGAGTTCAATAGAGTTAACCCTTGGTTCCAACTCTTCCAGGCTTCTAATAAACTTCTCTTCCTGGAAAAAATGTAGGAAATAAAAGATACTCAGTGGAATTTCAATCCTAAATTCTGCATCTGGTCTCAGGGTCACAGCTGAAACTCATAACCTCTGTTCTCCTCTATCCCTTTCTAGACTCCCTCCACCATTAAATGGTCTCATTGGCTTATCTAGAGATGTGATCAAAACCTTCATCTCAGGGATTTGAGACCCTTGCACCATTCCCTTTTCAAGTCGCAGTTACTGTATTTTTGCAAGATAAGATCAGAGGTACCCAAGAACATACCTTGATGCCAAATATCATCTTCACTGCCTCCATTCTGTTACTGCAGCCGAATTTTTGCCTGATGGTCACGATCAATTTCCTCAGTTGGGATGGTGACATCTCTTCTTGCCTTATACTCCTTTGGCACAAAGAATGCAAGTATCTAGACCCAATCATTGCTTACAATTCAATGGTTCTCTTTCTATATCCCCTAGAAGTAGTGTTCCACTTTCGGGAAACAAGA
Organism: Loxodonta africana; assembly: GCF_030014295.1. Classification (NCBI taxonomy): domain Eukaryota; kingdom Metazoa; phylum Chordata; class Mammalia; order Proboscidea; family Elephantidae; genus Loxodonta; species Loxodonta africana. The sequence goes on along the minus strand of NC_087358.1, from coordinate 20,037,710 downwards.
TCTCTAAATTTGTAGAGTTCAGAGTTTTGGTGAGTGGAAGCACCTATGACTGTTGATAAATAAAGCCACTCTTGCTTCACTCCTTGCTTCTTGTACTGCGTGGTTCATACTGGAGTAACAGCACTATATAAAGATGTATGTGTACATGTATATGTATAAAAATGTATGCTATCTAGTCAATTCCTACGCATAGCGAACTTGTAGGACAGAGTAGAACTATCCCATAGGGTTTCCATGGAGTGGCTGGTGGATTTGAACTGCTGACGTTTTGGTTAGCAGCCAGGCTTTTAACCACTGCACCACCAGGGCTCTATAAAAATGTATACTTTCTTGTGAGGGATGGAGTTTCATCTTACTAAAGTATTATCTCTAAGCTGGTGTATCCTTTGTGCTCAGTGTATCAGGCAAGCAACTAGTGTATAATGTTTGTCATGGGGCCACTCTCACACATCTTTGCTGTAAAGTGAAAACTCTGTGCAGATATGGTAAGGATGATCCCATATTAGTGGATCAAACTCTCAATAAGCTATTAGGTTGTTTTACTGACTCAGGCACTGTGGCAAGATAGGAAAATCCATACCCAGATGATGTGTCTTGCCCTGTCATAATGAATCACTGGCTCCTTTTGTAAGAGTCTAATGTAATCAGGTTTGTTGAAATATTAACCCCTGTACTTGCAAATATGACCCTGTTCAGAAATAGAGATGAAACCCTGGTTGTGTAGTGGTTAAGAGCTACTGCTGCTAACCAAAAGTTCTGCAGTTTGAATCCACCAGGCACTCCTTGGAGCCCTATGGGGCAGTTCTACTCTGTCCTATAGGGTTGCTAGGATCAGAATTGACTCCACAGCATGGGGTTTTGGAAATAAGCGTTTTCTTTTGTCATACTAATGAGGTCACACCAAAGTAGGTGGACCCTAATTCTAATAACTTCAATACCAGAATATTGAATGTACTGCCTGAAGAACAAAATAATCTTTCTTGAAAGTACAATCAGAATCCTTTTAGAAGCAAAGATGGTCAGACTTTGTCTCACGTTTTTTGGACGTGTTATCAGGGGGACCAGTCCTGGAGAAGGACATCATGCTTGGTAATGGTGAGGGTCAGTGCAAAAGAGGAAGACTCTGAAAGAGATGGATTGACACAGTGGCTGAAACAATGGGCTGAAACATAGCAGTGATTGTGGGGATGGTGCAGGATCAGTCAGTGTTTTGTTCTGTTGTACATGGGATCCCTATGTGTCAAAACTGACTTGACAGCACCGAACAATAACAACAGGTTCCAGGAACTAGAGGCTAGGTGACTAGAAGAGTGCAAGGTCCAGAGAGAGTGAGCTTTGCCAGAACATCTATTTGTATTCTGGAGGCAGGACACACCTCCAAGGAACCCCCCTTTCAACTGATTGGCTGATCACATCAGATTACATCATAGAAAGTGATTACATTACATTACATTATGGAAGAGTAACCAATCTAGTGTCTACCAAACTACTGCAACTCATAGCCCAGCCAAGTTGACATGTAACAGTAGCCATCACACCTTTTATCAGTATTTATCATTTTATATACACCATGTGTGTAAGTTTTAATAGTTTGACTTCCCCTAATGTAGGAGCTAAGTGTGTTATACCTGCTACTTGAAAGATAGGGTCTTCACTATTAGCCAGAGACTGACGGGTCCACATTGTAGCCTGCCTTCTCAGTTTGCTTTCAGTAACAATTTTCACAGAGTTCTTTCTCTGAGAAGCTGATTCCTAAATAGAGCCTAGCATGCAGATTAGTATTCTTTAGTGCGCATTGTTTCCTTGAGGTCAACACCTGTGGAAAAAAGGGAAGGGAGCTGGAGTGTGAAAAGGGAGAAGTTAACCTACATTGCAAACTTAGCAACAGCCTCAACCTTTCTTACACAGAGTTCAGGAGATAGAAGATATTTTCAGGAATATCCTGTTTGGGACAAGCCGGTCAGCCTTTTGTACTCTGACATTAGCTATTGGATGTAGCCTGGCCAGGAAGGAATGTGGTGTTGGGTGGTAGACTCTCTGCAGCTGAGGTGCAGATAGGTGAAACGGAAATAATAGTGTCTTTCCCTGTGATGGGGGCTATCTGGGCTCACAGGGAACGTAAACTCTGACTTCTAGATTCTGGTAACATTACCACGTCCCTGTACTCCTCCATGTCTACAGGCAGTCTATGCATTCATCTTTGACTCATTTCTGGATTACCTTACCAGCTTTTGATCACATATATAATCAAATACCTGTATTAAATTGTCCCCTGATTAAAATATATGGAGTGGTTATTACTTTCCTGACTTGGTACTGACTTACATGTTGATAATTTTGTTTTCTCCAAATTGTTTCTCTTTCAAATTGCTTAAAACACTTTAGGAGAACATAGCTTTCTTCTTATTTTAGATTCCTTCTAAAGTTGTATTAAGGATTGATATTAGTTATTTAAACTGTATAATTTCTTTTTAAATACAGTGTCAAATTATTTGCAGGATGCATTAATTTATGCTACCACTCAATAATAATTATTCTGCACTCAATTTTATTATTGTTAACTGCTATGAGTTGAACTGTGTCTCCAAAAATATATATGATGAAGTCCTAACTCTTTGTACGTGTAAATGTGTGAATGTGACCTTGTTGGGAAATAGGGTCTTTGTAGATGTAATTTGTTAAGTTAACGTGAGGTCATATTGGAGTAGGGTGGATCTTAATCCAATATGAGTGGTGTCCTTCTAAAAGAAAAGAGACACAGACATACAAATGCAGAAGGAAGGCTGGAATGTGGAGACAAAGTCAGATTTTTAGTTATATTGTCTACAAGTCAAGAACACCTGACACTACCAGAAGCTGGAGTAGACAAGAAAAGATCTTCCCCTAAAGGTTTCAAAGACAGTATGGTCCTGCCAACACCCTAATTTGGACTTTTGGCCTCTAGACCTATGAGACAAAAAATTTCCATTGTTTTAAGCAATTCAGTTTGTGGTAATTTTCTACAAAAACTCGAGGAAATGAATACATTAATTTTCTACTAAAGTTACATACAAATTTGTGTATTCTCATTTTCATTTCTTACTGTAAAATTTTTAAACCTTGAATGTTATGGTATGTACTAATATTTTATTAATAAATTTTCCTGACAATGTAAGAAAAAACAGAAAAGATGTTAAAGTCATAAATACAGTTTATACATGTGTGTTATTTTGTTACTGCTTTCCTGTGTAATCTGAATGAATTCTACAAAAACTATAGTATTTATAAAATAAACTTTTGAAAACTATTTGATAGCCTAGTAATTTAACTGTTCTAGTAATTTTACTGTTTCTACCAGTTATTTAGAATGAAAAGTTGCATCTCACAGGAATAAACACACAGGCTTTGAAATCAGACACACTTATGTTCAGGAACCAGGAAAAAATTATACATAAGTAACCTGGGAAAATTGTTTCATTCTTCAAACTTTATACTCTTTTGAAAATAGTGGCTATAATAACCATAACACAAGTGTTATTAGTGTTAATGAGATAATGTAGTTAACGGAGCATCAGGCATGTAGAAAGCACAAATTAAATGAAGATGTAATTTGGTCCATCATAATTTTATATTTAATGAATCAGGAGGCAGTTCAGTATCTTTTATTGAGAAGAACACTAAGACAGAGAGAGTTTAATGAGACAGATTTTGATCAATGTCTAGAAAAATTCTAACAGTCTGAAATCTGGCTTTTGTTATTCCAAAATATTTACTATTTTGTTCAATGTTAAAATACAGAAAGTCATTTGAGCAGTTACAGTAACTCATAACCTTGTGACAAAGGAATATACTAAGCAGAGTACAACAATCGCGTGCAGTTGTTTTTGTCCCAAGCCTTACATTATGCAGAAAGAGATTGTGTTTCACACTGATTCAGATTGGTTATTTTCCTCTCCACTCTTTTCAGAGTGGCTGTGTTAGCCATCTGTATTACTGCTATTTATTTGATACTGTTTGTGTTCTATTTTGACATTTTACCATATCCTGTTTGATTTTGATTAATTTTTTTGAGTATGAGAAGCATGAACAGTGTTTCACCAGGCAAAATTATATAAAAAGTTGTATTCAGAGACATGCCACTCATTCCTCTTTCCTTTTACCTTGTTCCTATTCCTAAGTGCATTTTTCCCTCTTTCTCACCAACCCACTGAAAGCATCAGATCTCATTCATATCTGATTCACTTTTGTATTTCTTTTTAAAAATTGAGAATATACCTGCATGTTTTCTCATATCTCTTACATTCCTACATAGAGGGCAGTAAGTCATAAATATTTTTTAATACTTTTCTTTTTTGCAATTAACAAAATGGAGTGATCTTAGAAATTACTCCATATCAGTTCTGAGCATTCTTTCTCATCTGATTTTTAAAATTTAAATCCGTAAGAGGAAATAAGATACTATTATTTCAAGGCAATGGAAGGAACTTAAGAATATGTAAAAATGTACTTAAATAAAATATCTTGAAGAATCTTAAAATATGTAAGAAAAATGTGAAGACACACACACTCACACACATAAAATGGATATACGGAAAGGCCACAGAGATTTTAGAAGAGAATAATGAAAGTTTTGAATGCCTACTTAAGTGATAACATACAACATATTGTGGAAGATTAAAAAGGCTTTATGAAAGAGATGATATTTGGGAAGAAATTAAAAATGTGAGATGGATTTTGACATGCAGGAAATAAATTCTCAACAGAAGAGTAGGAAAAGAAAAAAATAAAGTTATAAGATTTTGATGTACTTTGAGAAGAGTAGTAGACTTTGAACTTTGAAGAAAAATACCCCAGTAGACTAAATAACTTCAGACAAGATTAAAAAGGCAGATTGGTGTCAAGATATGTTAAGTCTTGAATGCATAAGTAAGAATTCTGTTTTTACAAAGCAATCACTTGGAGAAACTTTTTACTTCTTTTTTTGGTAAGTTTGGAGACATGTATTTAGTAAACTTGATATGCCAGTTCCTTAAGTAGCATTGAAATTGCTTAAAAAGTAAGTGAAAAAAAGTCCTTCTTGTTTTAGCTTCTCCTTTGTCTTTATTTCTTTTTTCCTTTCCTTTCTTCTTTCTTTGCCCTGTTGCAGCTTTTCTTGAACAAATTGTGACTGGACAACTATAATCTGACAGGCAGTCAAAGAGGAAGAGAAAAGCTACACAATGGTGAGCTATGTTAAAACAGATGCTCAAATAGATCAGAATCAGTGTGAGGTATCATTAATAATTACAAGGAAAAAATATATTCTAATTTCAAACTGTGAAGACAGCTAGAAAACAGTATCTAATGATTTTTGGAAATAGGACAGGGAAACCTGACCTATTTGAGAGGATTATGGAAGGAAAGGAGCCCTGGTGACATAGTGGTTAAGCACTATGGCTGCTAACCAAAACACTGGCAGTTTGAATCCACCAGTTGCTCCTGGAAAATCCTATGGGGCAGTTCTACTCTGTGAAGATGTCTTATAGGGTTGCTATGAGTCAGAATCAACTTGACAGCAATGGATTTTGGATCTATAAGGAATATTAAAGTAATTTTAATAAACCGTATTTTATTTTGGGGGGAGGAAATGGCACAAAATTTATATGGTGAGTCAAAGACAACTATGCAGATGGGAATGGACTATAGGAGGCAGAAAGACATGATAATGGTCTCAGAAAGAAGAAGCAGAGAGAAGTTAGAATAGTAAGATTTGTGTGAGATAACTGGTTGATGCAAAGAGTGTGTGTGTATACGTGTGTGTGTGTGTGTTCATGCAATGAGGAAAATGTTAACATAGTCAGGTTTTTGTATGAAAATATATCTCCTTTGAAATCTGTTTTAAGAACATTTTTAATAAATGTTAGACAGTTTTAATAAACATTGTGAATGTCTCGAATTGCATGGACAACGTAAAGACTGAACAGGTGATAAGGATGCTAGTTATTTTAGAGGCAAACTAATGTAACTTCAAATTTTATTAGCCAGCCTTTTCATACCCATTTTCTGAAGATTGCCAGCACATTAAATTATACCCTGTATATTAACATTCCTTCTGATTCAGATTATCTCTTTTCCATTGATGTATTGTCTTTCCACAGGGATAGACTGTTAGCACCTCTAAGCCAACATATCCAAAGCCATAGTCCTTTTTCAAAGTTTATCTGTTAATTAAATAAAAAGGTCAAGGTAACATATTTAGAAATACATACATCGTTCTTTCTTGGAGAAATTAAAAATGTAACTACTTAGTAACATGCCCAGTTAAAGGTTGGTAAGTAATGATATTTTCAGTTGCCTCATATGCATGTGAAAACTGGATAATAAATGTGGAATACCGAAGAATAATTGATGCCTTTGAACTATGGTGTTGGTGAATAACATTGAATATACTATGGATTGCCTGGTGGTGCAGTGGTTAAGAGCTTGGCTGCTAACCAAAAGGTTGGCAGTTCAAATCCATCAGCCATTCCTTGGAAACCCAATGAGGTATTTCTACTTTGTCCTATATGTTCCCTATGAGTTGGTATCGACTCTACTCCAATTTTTTTTTTTTTCTTTTTGCCAGAAGAACTAACAGGTCTGTCTTGGACAAAATACAGCCAGAGTGCTCATTGGAAGTAAAGATGGCAAGACTTTGTCTCATACTTTGGACATATTATCACAAGGGACCAGTCCCTGGAGAAGTACATAATGCTTGGTACAGGGTCAGCCAAAAAAGAGGAAGATCCTCAGAGAGATGGAGTGATACAGCGGCTGCAACAATAGGCTCAAACATATCAACGATTGTAAGGATGGCACAGGACTGGACAGTGTTTCATTCTGTTGTACATAGAGTTGTTATTATTTTGAACCAACTCGAGGGTACGTAACAACAAGTAAGGGTCTCTGGGAGGCTCGAAGAGTTAAGCACTCAACTACTACCCAAAAATTTGGCAGTACTAATCGACTTGATGATAATTAACAGCAACAAAGACAGATCGCATGCAAAAACTAACTGTAAAACAAAATACAAAATAATGCACATTGAAAGAAAATAACAATAGAAAGGTAATCAACAGAAGGTTTTGTTATGTAAAAGTCACATGATATAAAGTCAGGAAGGAATGTTTGGGCAATATCTGAGTTTTATTTATCTATTTATTTAAGTAAAGTTTGATTATCAGTTCTACTCTGTGAAGATGTCTTATAGGGTCGCAGGCAAAAAAAGTTCTTTGTGTGGAGAGTTCTGAGAAATAATTTATGGAACTCAATATACGGAGAATCATTCATAATACATAGAGATTGCATGGTTGTAAATCATACTATAGTGGTTAATGAATCAATAGTATATGAAGAAGAAAACAGTAAGCAAGTAAAATTATATGTACTTAATTAATACTGGAAACCCTGGTGGCTTAGTGGGTAAGTGTTACAGCTGTTAACCAAGAGGTCGGTTTTTTAACCAAGAGGGGCAGTTTTACCCTGTCCTATAGGGTCACTATGAGTCGGAATTGACTTGACGGCAGTGGCTTTTGGCTTTTTTAATTAATATTGGAGACATTAAATGAAAGGAAGAAAGCAGCACAAAGAGCTGTATTGTAAATATACAAGATCTATAATTAGGGGCTAAGGTACTACTGATATTGTAAATAAAAAGATAAATCGGTTAGTTTGAGAGATATTGTATTAATTATTAATCTAAAACCAAATAACAGAATCTAATTATGGTGATGTGGATGATGATGACTGTAATGGTTAAGATTGTGTGACAACTTGCCTGGGCCATGGTTCTTAGTGTTTTGGCAGTTGTATAATATTGTGATCACTTCCTTGTTGAGATTCGATACGTGATAACCTCCATGATGGGATCTGCTGTGAGCAGCCAATCAGTTGAAATGGAGTTTCCTTGGGTGTGTGACTTGCACTGAATATAAGTGGACATTTTGGCAAGGCTTGGGAACTTTTCGCTTGTGCTGGATCCTGCAGCTGGCTCCTGTTTTTCTGACCTCTGGCTCTTGGGACTTGAACTAGAAGCTTAGTAGTCTTGCCTGCTGATCTTTGGATTCATCAATCTTCGCAGCCTGTGAGCAAGAGCCCTTCTCTTTGACTTGTCAATCTTGAATTCTCTAGCCCCTGTGGCTACGTGAGTCAGGAGAAGCCTCTATCCTGACCCACGAACTTGGGACATTCCAGCTTTTACAACTGCATGGGCTATTTCATTAATATAAATGTCTCTCTCTATATATATTTATGAGCTTTACTGGCTTTGCTTCTCTAGAGAACCTAGCCTAAGACAGTGATAATGACGTGTATTTGCTTGAGTGTGTGTGCAGATAGAAGTGGAGAAAGGGAAAAGGGAGAGGAGAGGGACGTTATTTGACAAATGACTTGTTTGTCAGTCAAAATTAGAAGATCAGGCTATCCTGAGAATGCTGGGAGTTATGCACCTCTTTTCCCAGTTTGCTTGGGGTCTGTGTCTCATATTTTTGCTTATCACATTTAAGGGCAATATGATCGACCAAGACTTATGAAATCTATCTTTGCTGTAAAACTCTTTTCTCATTTCTAGTTCTATAATCTAAAAAAAAAAAAAAAAAAAAAAATTTTTTTTTTTTTTTAATAATCTAAAGCCTACTTCAAATCCTTAGTTTTTTTAATCTATGTTTCTGTCAGTTTGTCTTAATTACTGTGTTGGCTTGCATGTTGCTGTGATGCTGGAAGCTTTGCCACTGGTATTTGGAGTACCAGCAGGGTCACCCATGGTAGATAGGTTTCAGCAAACCTTCCAGACTAAGACAGATTAGAAAGAAGGACCTGGCAGTCTACCTCTGAAAAAAAATGGCCAGTGAAAATCATATGAATATCAGCGAAATATTGTCAGATACACTGCCAGAAAATGAGCGCCTTTCAACTGGGGAAGAGCTGCCTCCTCAAAGTAGAATAGACTTTAGTGATGTGGATGAAGTCAAGTTTTTGGAACCTTCACTTACTGATGTAGCACAACTCAAAATGAGAAGAAACAGCTACAAATATCCATTAATAATGGGAATGTGAAATGTATGAAATGTGAATCTAGGAAAATTGGAAATCATCAAAAATGAAATAGAACACATGAAGATCAATATCATAGGCATTAGTGAGCTAAAATGGACTGGTTTTGGTCATTTTGAATGGGAGGATAATATGATATACTATGCCAGGAATGACAAATTGAAGAGGAATGCTGTGGTGTTCATCCTCAAAAAGAACATTTCAAGTTTTATCCTGAAATACAGTATAAAATGCTGTCAGCGATACAAAAATGCCCAGAAGCCTATAAGGAAGATCAGGTAATAATATGACTACTATTCAAAATTATGTAACCAACCACTAAGGTCACAGATGAAGAAATTGAAAATTTTTACCAACTTCTGCAGTTTAATGTTGACCACAAATGCAATCAAGATGCACTAATAATTACTGGCAATTGGAATGAGATAGCTGGAAGCAAAGAAGGATTCATAGTTGGAAAATACAGCCTTGGTGATAGAAATGACCAATGATTTCTTCATTGCAAATATCTTTTTTCAACAACATAAATGACAAATATACACATGACCTCTGCAGGTGAAATACACAAGAATCACATTGACTACATCTGTGGAAAGAGGCAATGGAAAAGCACAACATGATTAGTCTGGATAAGGCCAGGAGCTGACTGTGGAACAGACCATCAATTGCTCATATGCAAGTGCAATTTGAAGTTGAAGAAAATTAGAACAACTTCATGAGAGCCAAAGTATGACCTTGAGAGTATTCAACCTGAATTTAGACACCATCTCAAGAACAGATTTGACACACTGAACACAAATAACCTAAGACCAGATGAGTTGTGGAATAACACCAAAGACATCATACATGAAGAAAGCAAAAGTTCATAAAAAACACAGTAAACAAAGAGAAGACTAAAATGGATGTCAGAAGAGACTCTGAAACCTGCTCTTGAATGCAGAGTAGCTAGAGAGAAAGGAAGAAATGATGAAGTAAAAAAGCTGAGCAGAAAATTTCAAAGGGTAGCTTGAGAAGGCAAAGTATTATAATGAAATGTGCAAAGAAATGGAGATAGAAAACCAAAAGGGAAAAACATGCTCAGCATTTCTCAAGCTGAAAGAACTGAAGGGAAAATTCAAACCCAGAGATGCAATATTGAAGAATTCTACCAGGAAAATATTAAAGAACACAGGAAGCATCAAACATAGATGGCAGAAATACACAGTCATTGTACCAGAAAGAATTGGTTGATGTTCCACAAGTTCAAAAGGAAACATGATCAAGAACCAATGGTACTGAAAGAAGAGACCCAAGCTGCACTGAAGGCACTAGTGAAAAACAAGGCTCCAGGAATTGAGGGGATACAAAATGAGACATTTCAGAAAAAGGACACAGAGCTAAGATGCTAACTTGTCTATGCCAAGAAATTTGGAAGACAGCTACCTGGCCAACCAACTGGAAGAGATCAATATTGGTACTCATTCAAAAAAAAAAAAGGTGATCCAAAATAATGCAGAAATTATCCAGCAATATCATTAATATTACACACAAGTAAAATTTTGCTGAAGATAATTCAAAAGAGGTTGGAGCAGTACATCAACAGGGAACTGCCAAAATTCAAGCCGGATGGAAAAGAGGACTTGGAACAAGGAATATCATTGTTGATGTCAGATGGGTTTTTGCTGAAACAGGAAAATACTAGAAAGACATTTACTTGTGTTTTACTGACTATGCAAAGGCATGCTACTGTGTAGATCATAACAAATTATGCATAACATTGAGAAGAATGGGAATTCCAGAACAGTTAACTGTGTCCATGAGGAACCTGGACATAGACAAAGAGGCAGTCATTGGAGTAGAACAAGAGGGTACGGTGTGGTTTAAAGTCAAGAAATGGGTGTGTCAGGGATGTATCCTTTCACAATACTTATTCAATTTGTATACTGAGTAAATTATCTTAGGAGCCGGGCTATATGAAGAAGAATATGACATCAGGTTTGGGAAAGATTCATTAACCAGCCTACATTATGCAAAAGACACAACCTTGCTTGTTGAAAGTGAAGAGGACTTGAAGCACTTACTGATGAAGATCAAAGACCACAGCCTTCAGTATGGATTTCACTTCAACAAAAAACAGAAATCCGCACAACTGGACCAATAAGCGATATAATAATAAATGGAGAAAAGTTTGAAGTTGTCAAGGATTTCATTTGATTTGGGTCCATAATCAACACCCTTGAAAACAGCAGTCAAGAAATCAAACATTGTTATTTCATCAGGGAATTCGATGTAAAAGAACTCTTTAAAGTGATAAAATGCAAAAATGTCACTTTAAGGACTAAGGTGCACCTGACCTAACCCCGTGGTGTTTTCAATTGCTTCATATGCATGTGAAAGCTGGGCAATGAATAAGAAAAACCAAAAAATAATTGATGTTGGGAAAGAATATTGAATATACAGAGGACTGCTTGAAGAATGAACTGTCTTGGAAGAAGTACAGTCAGAAGGCTCAATAGAAGCAAGGACAGCAATACTTCATCTCCCATAGTTTGGACATGGTATCAGGAGGGACCAGTCCCTGGTGAAGGACATCATGCTTGGTAAAGTAGTAGGTCAGCAAAAATGACAAAGACCTTCAACAAGGAGGATTGATACAGTGGCTGCAAAACTGTTTCAAGCATGACAACTATTGTGAGGATGGTGCAACGAGGCAGTTTTTCATTCTGTTTTAAGTAGGGTGGCTTTGAGTTGGAACCAACTCAAGGGCACCTAACAAAAACAACATGATTGTTGAAATAAGTTCCTAAATAGTCTACTCATGTTTGGTCTCTGTTTTTAAAAGCAACACATAAGTTGTAATTTTATTTATTTTGGCTTTTCAAAGGTCTCCTATCCCTAAATGATAGGTGCCTAGCCTGAAATTTGTGACATCCATAAACTGGCATACATGTTCTCAGTTTGTTACTCAATACTATTCTACATATTCTCTGTGCCACTCACTGTTCCTGACACAAACACTGCTACTTCTAGACTGTACAACTTTACTTAGATGTTTTCCTCTCTGCTTAGAAAACCTCCTCCTTTATCCCTAACTACTAATTTTTTATAACTCATTAGCTGTTGTTGTCGTTAGCTGCTGTCGAGTCAGTTCCGACTTATAGCGACCCTACGCACAACAGAAGGAAACACTGCCCGGTCCTGCGCCATCCTTACAATTGTTATGCTTGAGCTCATTGCTGCAGCCACTGTGTCAATCCACCTCGTTGAGGGTCTTCCTCTTTTTCACTGACCCTGTACTCTGCCAAGTATGATGTCCTTCTCCAGGGACTGATTCCTCCTGACAACATGTCCACAGTATGTAAGACACAGCCTCATCATCCTTACCTCTAAGGAGCATTCTGGCTGTACTTCTTCCAAGACAAATTTATTCATTCTTTTGGCAGTCCATGATATGTTCAATATTCTTTGCCAACACCACAATTCAAAGGCATCAATTCTCCTTTGGTCTTCCTTATTCATTGTCCAGCTTTCACATGCATATGATGTGATTGAAAATACCATGGCTTGGGTCAGGTGCACCTTAGTCTTTGAGATGGCACCTTTGCTCTTCAACACTTTTAAAGAGGTGCTTTGAAGCAGATTTACCCAGTGCAATGCGTCTTTTGATTTCTTGACTGCTGCTTCCATGGCTATTGATTGTGGATCCAAGTAAAATGAAATCCTTGACAACTTCAATCTTTTCTCCATTTATCATGATATTGCTCATTGGTTCAGTTGTGAGGATTTTTTGCTTTTATTACGTTGAGGTGCAATCCATACTGAAGGTTGTGGTCTTTGATCTTCATTAGTAAGTGCTTCAAGTCCTCTTCACTTACAGCAAGCAAGGTTGTGTCATCTGCATAACGCAGGTTGTTAATAAGTCTTCCTCCAATCCTGATGCCCTTTTCTTCATATAGTACAGCTTCTTGTACTATTTGCTCAGCATACAGACTGACTAGGCATGGTGAAAAAATACAGCCCTGACATACACCTTCCTGACTTTAAACCAATCAGTAGTATCCCCTTGTTCTGTACGAACAACTGCCTCTCAATCTACGTAAAGTTTCCTCATAAGCACAATTAAGTGTTCTGGAATTCCCATTCTTCACAGTGTTATCCATAGTTTGTTATGATCCGCACAGTCTATTGCCTTTGCATAGTCAATAAAACATGGATAAACATCCTTCTGGTATTCTCTGCTTTCAGCCAGCATCCAGCTGACATCAGCAATGATATCCCTGTTTCCACATCCTCTTCTGAAACTGGCCTGAATTTCTGGCAGTTCCCTGTCGATATGCTGCTGCAGCCATTTTGAATGATCTTTGGCAAAATTTTGCTTGCATGTGATATTAATGATATAATTCTAGGAAAACTGGAAATCATCAAAAATGAAATGGAATGCATAAACATCAATATTCTAGGCACTAGTGAGTTGAAATGGACTGGTATCGGCCATTATGAACCAGACAATCATATAGTCTACTACACTGGGAATGACAACTCGAAGGGGAATGGTGTTGCATTCATCATCAAAAAGAATGTTTCAAGATCTATCCTGAAGTACAATGCTGTCAGTGATAGGATAATATCCATACTCCTTCAAGGAAGACCAGTTAATACGACTATTATTCAAATTTATGCACCAAGCACTAGGGCTAAAGATGAAGCAATAGAAGGTTTTTATCAGCTGCTGCAGTCTGAAATTGATCAAACATGCTATCAAGATGTTTTGACAATAACTGGTGATTGGAATGTGAAAGTTGGAAACAAAGAAGAAGGATCAGTAGTTGGAAAATATGGCCTTGGTGATAGAAACAATGCCATAGATCGAATGACAGAATTTTGCAAGACCAATGACTTCTTCATTGCAAATACCTTCTTTCACCAACATAAATGGCGACTATACACATGGAATCGACTCAGCAGCAGGGGGCTTATACACATGGACCTCGCCAGATGGAACACAGAAATCAAATTGACTTTATTTGTTGTAGAAAGACACAATGGAAAAGCTCAATATCATCAGTCAGAAGAAGGCCAGGGTTTGACTGTGGAACAGACAATTGGTCATATGCAAGTTCAAGCTGGAACTGAAGAAAATCAGAGCAAGTCCACAAGAGCCAAATTATGACCTTGAGTATATCCCACCTGAATTTAGAGGCCATCTGAAGAATAGATTTGACACATTGAACACTTGTGACCAAAGACCAGACGAGTTGTGGAATGACATCAAGGTCATCATACATGAAGAAAGCAAGAGGTCATTGAAAAGACAGAAAGGAAAGAAAAGACCAAGACGGATGTCAGAGGAGACTCTGAAACTTGCTATCGAGTGTCGAGCAGATAAAGCAAAGGGAAGAACTGATGAAGTAAAAGAACTGAACAGAAGATTTTAAAGGGCGTCTAGAGAAGACAAAGTAAAGTATTATAACGACATGTGCAAAGAGCTGGAGATAGAAAACCAAAAGGGTAGAACACACTCGGCGTTTCTCAAGCTGAAAGAACTAAAAAAAAAAAAATCAAGCCTCGAGTTGCAATAGTGAAGGATTCTATGGGGAAAATATTAAAAAAATGGCTGAACGTTGACCAATTATTTTTGGTACAGTGGCTTTGTATATTCCTTCCATCTTCTTTTGATGCTTCCTGCGTCATTTAATAGTTTTCCCATAGAATTCTTCAGTAGTGCAACTGGAGGCTTGAATTTTTTCTTCAGTTCTTTCAGCTTGAGAAATACTGATCCTGTTTTTCCCTTGTAGTTTTCTATCTCCAGGTCTTTGAACATGTCATAATACTTTACTCTGTCTTCTCCAGCTGCCCTTCGAAATCTTCTGTTCAGCTCTTTTACTTCATCATTTTTTTTTCCTTTTTGAAAAAATCAATTGGTAAGGCCTTAAAGAAGATAAAAAAAATTGGAAACTTTCTTCTTTCAAGAAAAAAGAAAGAAGGCCTATATGCCTGAATTGTACTGTGCTTGAAGGAAAGAATGCTAAGAGGTGATGTTGAGGAGATAAGAAGTGGCCGTATAATGTGGGGCATTTATCACCAAGAAAAGAACTGTGAATTTTATTCCAACTGTAATGGGGAGATATCAGGTGTAATCTTGTCTTATTTATTAGACATATCACTATGATTTAAGGTGAAAACTAGACTAAAGAAGGTCACCTCTGGTGGCAAGGTGAACTGGTCAGTGCCTATTGACCTAAACTAAAAAAAAAAAAAACTGGCAAGGTATAATATCTAAATCTATACTTGTAGAAGCTGAAGTGAGAAATGGTTAGATATGTGTCAAGTACAATGTGAAATAAGTCAGATGGAATCATGCACAGCTGTTTAGATCAGAATGAATAATTACAATAGTCACTGGTGTTAACACAGGCTTTTGTTCCTTACAGTAATCAGAAAGATGATAATTGGAGTAAGGGTTATCAAGAGACAGGTTCTCCCAAAAGGCTTCAGTCCAAGTGTAGGATATTTTTGACGGAATCCATGTACACCCCTCATGCACCATGGACAAGAGAACAAATGAGGGCTTGTTCTGAGGCTTAGGTTGTATAAACTGGAGGAGTATACTTGCTGGATTGCATTAGAAAGGTGAAACAGGGAAAAGAAAGGAGTCTTTGTTCAGGCAAGTGGCCTGGCCATTGTCATTTGTTTGCATGCAAGACAGAATAACCTGAAAGAACATGTCTTCCACTCTAGCTACAGAATTGATTCTGTGTAATTAAGTAGTCATGGAGACAGAGAAAGTTACTTTGAACTCAGAACAAAGAGGAGGTTTTCCTTGACAAGAAGAAGGGAAAGAGAGAGAGAAACTCAATTTCCAGCCTCCATATCAGAGAATGTTCTGAGCCCAAAGCTTGAGCTTAAGCAGTCTGCCTGGGAATCTTACAGGCCAATCACCCTCCTAGCAATATGCAAAATATTTTGAGGTACAATAACCTGAACCTGTAGTTTGATGGAATATGTATGAGTCTCTGAGTAGCAGGAGAAGAGAATGGAAGAGGAATTAAAAGAGAAGAACAAAGGATGATACTTAGATTGTAGATAGCTGGATAAATAGTAAATTAATTAATTGAGATTAGGAAGATTAGAGGAGGAAGATGCTAAATTAGGAAAATAAAGAATTCTTATGTGGGTGTTATAAGTTTCAGGTAACTATACTATACATTGTTCATTTGAAGTCATATCCTAGGCAGAGTCCTGAGCTCAGTCTAGAGGTTGAAGCTGAAGATAAATATGTGTTGTTAGTATTTGGAGCATATGCAAACCATGGAGCTGAAGAAGTTTTTTGAGGAAGAAAGTGTAGATAGAGAAGAGGAAGTAGTCATAGGTTAAGGACTAATATATACTGTAGAATTCTAAAAGGACAATTAGAAAAAAAAAGAAAGGAAAGAAATACTATAAAAGTTTAGTACCTCTTCAATATTCTTATTCTCATGGCAACATAAAAAATTATGTATAATAACACCGGTCAATATACCGCTATAACAATAATGATAAAAATGTCGTAATTTTTGTTAGGTGCCATTGAGCTCATTCCAACTCATAGCAACCCTATGTACAACAGATGGAAACACTACCCTGTCCTGTACCATCTTCACACTACTTCCCATGTTTGAGCCCATTGTTGCAGCCACTGTGTCAGTCCTTAAAGGTCTTCCTCTTTTTTACTGACCCTCCACTTTACCAGGCATAATGTCCTTCTTCTTCGCTTCTAAGGAGCAGATTTGTTCATTTTTCTGGCAGACCATGGTATAGTCAATATTCTTCTCCAACAGCATAATTCAAATGAATTAATTCTTCTTCAGTCTTCTTTTTTCATTGTACAGATTTCCATGCATATAAGGTGAATGAAAATAGTATGCCTTGGGTCAGGCACAGCTTACCCCTCAAAGTAACATCGTTGTTTTTTAACAGTTTAAAAAGTTTTTTTTTTTTGCATCAGATTTGCCCAATACAATATATCATGCAATTTTTTGTCTGCTGCTTCCATGGGTGTTGATTGTGGAGCCAAGTAAAATGAAATCCTTAACAACTTCAATCTTTTCTCCATTTATTATGATGCTGTTTACTGGTCCAATTGTGAAGATTTTTGTTTTCTTTTTGTTGAGGTGTAATTCATATTGAAAGCTGTAATCTTTGACCTTCATCAGTAAGTGCTTCAAGTCCTCTTCACTTTCGGCAAGCAAGGTTGCTTCATCTTTAATGAGTCTTCTCCAATTCTGACGCTGAGTTCTTTTACATATAGTCCAGGTTCTCAGATTATTTATTTGCTCTGTATACAGACTGAATAAGTATGGTGAAAGGATACAACCCTAAAACACACATTTCCTGATTTTAAATCACACAGTGTACCCTTGTCCTGTTCAAATGAATGTTTCTTGGTCTATGTACAGGTTCCACATGAGTATAAGTGTTCTGGAATTCCCATTCTTTTCAATGTTATCTATAATTTGTTATGATCCACAGAGTTAAATGCCTTTGCACAGTTAATAAAACACAGGTAAACATCTTTCTTGTATTTTCTAATTTCAGCCAAGAGCCATCTAACATCACCAATTATACACCTTGTTTCACATTATAATCTTAATTATAAAAATAACTAAGATTAATTCAGTGTTTAACATGTACTAGTAATTTTATTACAATTATAACATAATTTACTCATTCAAAACACTCCTATTTCATAGATGAGGACCCTGAATAATTCACAAATATGTCTGATGTCAAGATTCAGAGCTTGGGTGTGATTCCAGTTTTGACTGCCCCCAATGCCAGGCTTTTAAAACATACTAGTGCTTAACAGACCAGAAATTACATCTACATTTATGTCTGTGTTTTGTTTTAAAGTCTGGGTTTTATTTTTATTTCTTGATTATTTCCACAGGCTCCAAAATGTAGAGTGCAGACTAATTTATTCTGCCATGTATATCCTACAGTCCCTCTATCTTTCACAAGCAGAACAAAAGCTGAGTGTATGGACCTAAAGAAGTAGGAAGGAACTGATTATCTGGCTCAGGAGTAAAGAAAAGAAAAACAATAAACAACTGTGGATTTTGTTTTCTTCAGTGCATTGGCCTGACACATATTTATTGTCTGCTTCTCAGAATTCTACTTATAACGATGAACTATGAGTATGGAATACATTTTTTTTTTCTCAATAAAGGTAAGGTGCAGAGATACAATTTATTGTAGAAAAATATAGTTATTCTATCTTACAACTTTTTGTGTTAAGATTTTTATGAATCATATTTAAACTATTAAAAATGTTCTATTAATTTATACTCTCCATATGTGGATTCTATAAAAGCAATTTCATACATCATATATCCACAATTTTTGTTTAATTATCATATATTGAGGGAGTTTTCTGTATTGAACTAATATGCACATAAAATATTGTTTTCTATTTTTTCATAACCTGTTTCATAAATACAAACAATTAGAATATATCAACATGTTAACACTGTCATGTGACTAATCAGTTTATTTTATTGACTCAGATGTTCTCTCAAAATTCTCATGAAGATGCATAAAAAGTTATCATTCTAATCTAAGCTAAAACTGACAAACCAATGGGAAAATCAGGAAATTAAACAGATGATCTATGGAAAAGAAGTTGATGCTGTAGCTAGAACTCCACATCAGACATTCAGAAAACAGGACATGTGGCAACTGTGAAACCGGCCCCTCTTCCCACATTATAAAATCAAAAAAAAGAAACCCTTTGCTGTTGAGTCGATTCCAACTCATAGCAACCTTATATGCAATTGTTAATTCATCTATGTTGAAAGAATACGTTTTTAAAAAATTTTAATATTTTTAAATATATAAAATTTATGTTGATTCTTCTAGCAGTTAAAACATTTTTTTTAGCATCCATGCTTTAAAAAGTAGTAGAATTAGCTTAAGATATGTACAACATATTTTAAGTTATTATGAGTGACACTTTAACCTACTTATGTGTAATCTAATACGTTGGAGAATACAACACTAATTTAGAACCAATTGAAAGAATTACGGTAAAACATGATAGGTAATGGTAAGTGTATATAGTAAGATTAAATAATAAGCTCCACCAAAAAATGACAAGGATTTTAAGACACAGTGAACATACAAAATTTAAATATGTGGCATATTTTAATTTGTGAATAGTCCAATACAACAAAACAATAATTTCAACATCAGTATGCACAAAAGAGATAATTCAAGGAAGGATGCTTAAATGAAATAAACAGAGTTACAGTTAAGGTCATAATTCACAATGAATATTGAATCCTGAACATTTATGAGCTTGAACAGAGAGATTAAAATATATTAAGCAAAGCCTGCTATTAACTCTAGGAATAATTAAAACAGAAAACAGTCTAAGTATTTACTAGATCAATTTAATAACAGAGAACAGGATACAATTTGAAAAACATAGTTTAAAAATTTATTTTGTGTACATTTGTAATGGTATATTTATACACTTCTAGTACATTTTTTTTAGTACATGTACATAATTTTAAAAATCATTTTATATTTAGTTCAACAAATATAAATGTTATGATTGCATTATCTGATCACAATGCAATCCAATGCTTAATTACTAAAAAATGGTTAACATCAACACTCAAAAAAAAATGCAGCCATGTAAATTTAACACCAGTTCTCTAAATAAACCCTGCATTGAATAAGAGCTTATATATCCAAAAATCAAACAGAAAGTAAACTAAGCAGCAATCAGAGGAAAATGTTTAATGGCTGATATTTTATTATTAAGTAAAAATAAGTTTAAAAGCAATAAGCATTGAATTCCTTAAAAAAAAAAAATTAGTTCTATAGGAAGAAGAAAATAATGCAAGTAAAAAGGACAAATTAAAAATCAGAAAATAAAATAAATTTAAAGACCTAGGTGATGATTTTAGGAAAAAAAATTGGAAAAAAATTTCCAGTAATATTGAATAATTAAAACTAAAGAAATGATAAAACTGTTAAATATCAGAAATGTATTCTGAAATATATAGTATATTCTAATATATTAGTAAAACTGTGTTTTAGTACAGGTAGCTCCTTTATAAATAGGTAAATAAAAAGTTACATGTAGTACTTTTTTTTAAATAAAAATTGGGTTATATCTACTGAAAGGTACAAACAGCCAAATTGGTTCCAGGTGAATTAAAAAAAAAAAAAAAAAAACTCAAGCTGACCGAATTATCAGCTCTCAATATTTGGCCCTTTTTTTATTATTTATGTCTTTCCCTCAATACAAAATCTCTGCCAGAAGGATTATATTTCTATAGGAATTTTTATGTCATTAGTTATCTTACTCTTTCCCTTTCACTCATTTTATGTCGTAATCTATTTAAATACTAAGCTGAGTGTTTTTTAAATATTATCACTGATTTTAGAATTAGGTATTTTTTTTTTTTTTCTGGACTTTTGGTGTCTATTCAATGCATTTTGCCTATATTTATACTGCCTCAAATGCTAGTATCCACAATTAAAACATTTTATATGTCACCTATATTCCCAAAACTACTGAAATAGGCATTATCTATACCAACTGGCACAGTGGTTAAGAGCTCATCTGCTATCCAAAAGGTTGGCAGTTCGAATCTACCAGTTGTTCTTTGGAAATCTTATGGGGCACTTCTCTGTCCCATAGGGTCACTATGAATCAGAATCTTCTCAACAGCAATAGATTTATACCAACACATCTTGTGAATTTCATATATCCCGTTTATTTTCTTCTTCTATATTACAATGAAATATTCTCAAGTGTTAAATTAAATACACATGTTACTAATGCATATTAAACAGAGAAATGACGGACAAAATAGGAAACAAGGTGATAGGTGCAAATCTATTTAGCAATGGAGATTTGTTAAATGATAAGGCATTATGGTATATGGTCAATCTTCATTATTGGCACATTCTGTATTTACCAATGGAGCCTATTCAGGAAAAATATTACTGGTGCTTTTGTGGTCAAGTGATCATTCCTTCCAATCACATGCATAGAGAGGTGAAATTATTCAGCTAAGATTGAACAAGGCTGGTTCAGTATTGATAATCCAGTGTTCACAAGGATTTCATAGAACTTATAATTAGTACAAACAATAAAATCAACTATATAAGTATAAAAAGCACTATTCAAAATCATTGGTTGAATATCAGCATTTTTTGGGAAAAAGCTATCATATTTATATAATACTTTATAGAAAATAAATTGCTTGTGTATTCAAAATTGGGTTATAAAAATAATAAAAAATTTCTACATGTATTTATTTATGTTCTTGTGGTAGGGAATATTAAAATTATTAACATTATTTTGTCTTTTCACTTAGAAAATGCTTTATTTAAAGGGATTGATAATGTGTTAAATACACTTGCTCGTCTTCTATCAACATGGTTAGGTTTCAAAGACCAGCACACTATGTGAAAATCAGCATTGAAAAAATGGAGGATGACATATTAGATCACAAAATGGAAGATGACTACATCGTTACCTAACTTCCAAATTACATCATTGCATCTCTGTCAAACTACTGAGAATCATGGCCTGGTTATACAGGCCATGTTATACAGTAAAACTACAACTCTGTTAAGGATTAAAGTAGAGAGATTTATTGAAGACAAGACACAGTTTAAATTAGGGATAAGCAGAATCCAGAAAGTGAAACTATGCTCTCTAAGGAGTTACAGGCATGCAGGCAGTATTTATTTTGTTAAACCAGGAAATAACATATTCTGCATAATAGCATAATATTTTAATTGGCTTACTCGTGATTTGTGGCTTAAGATTTTGTTCTGCGGCTCTTTGGCAACAAGCTAACAACATTCTGATTTCTGCTTTGTGAGGCAAGATGGTTGAGGCTGGATCTGTTAATATATATGATTTATATATATACAAATATAGACTATATATAATTTATATATGTAGATATAGTCTGTTACTATATATGATTTAAAGAGTAGATGTGGGCTTTGATGACTGCAACAGGTTAACAGGGCATTCACAAGGAAATCGTTAAGACATTCCTTTCTGCTGACATAGCTTTCTTGTACAATGTGGTTTCTGGGAATGACTTGTATAGCCTGTTGAAAAAGAAAATATTTCCTTAGATACTATATTAAGTCTGTTTAAATTTTAACTTCTTAGAGTACAGGAGGCTTTTTTAAAAATGTGGTTTAAGCTGAGGCCCAGAGACAATCATCCTTTAGTCAAGTACACCAGAAATTTAAATTTTAGGGTCCTCTATCTCATTTTTTTTTTATCTCAACCATCACAGACAGCATTACTCTACCTCACATCTCAGCATTGGTTACAAACAGGCATACTTTGTTAATGCACAGAATAGTCGGATAGTAGATTTTTTACTATTATCATAAATGTGAAATGTCTGACCATGAGATAGTCGATAAGTAAAGCGTGTGTTTAAAATTGGCTTGGCTATTTTAGATTTGGGGGAGGGCATTTTCATAAACAGTTTAGAGTGAACTAGTAAATATCCACAAGAACCAAAATCCTTAGTGATTTTTATGGATCTGTTTGGAGAGAACTGAGATCTTAGCCA
This sequence comes from Loxodonta africana, assembly GCF_030014295.1. Lineage (NCBI taxonomy): Eukaryota > Metazoa > Chordata > Mammalia > Proboscidea > Elephantidae > Loxodonta > Loxodonta africana. Next base: position 20,015,082 of record NC_087358.1, on the reverse strand, counting down.
TTGATTAAATCATAATAAGTGTAAATGTATTAAAATTTCACGAATATTCAGAGGTAGGCAGGACAGATAAAAATGATATAACTATCTGCTATCTACAACATACCCATTTCAATTCAAAGGCACAAATAGATTGAAGACAATGAAATAAGAAGTCAAGAGCAGAAGGAAATTTGGTGGCTTCAAAATTTGTGGAAATTAAAGAATACTGTTTTAATTAATCAATGTATCAAGTTGAAAACTATGAAGGAAGTTAGAAAATACTTTATGATCAATGAAAATGAAAACATAGCATAAGTGAGAAATAGGTATAAAATTTGAGAAAGTTTAGTTTACAAGCGTTAAATCTAGTTGGATTCACATTTTTTTAGTATTTATGATTTTCCCCAGGATTAAGAAAAATGTTTGACTAACATGAATTGTAAAATATGGCAAAAGCTAAATTCAGTGATCCAATTGTGGCAATTTTCCTAAAATATATACATGCTATTTTATGGTCATTATCTAAGCACGCTATTTTATCTTTTATTGGAGCTTCATTTTGCCCCAGGGAACCCAGCAGCCAGAATATGTGTTATCATTGCATGCATGTCGAAAAGACAGTACACACTCCACTAAAATACACTCATTCAACACACTCACTTGGCAACCGCCATCTGCTACATATTTAACACAACCTTGAAATTATCTGCTGTACAAGGAATTGAGAGCAAGATTTACTTCAGTAGAAATACAAATTAATTGAATAACATAATTTGTAGTTTATTCCTTTAAATTCCCATAAAATAAACCAATTTTAGCTAAATGGATTTTTTTCTTGAATGAATAAATTCATTACACTCAGAAAACCACTGTGAAGCCACGGTGATTTAAGGGCATAAGTAATTGTACTAGGAAATAAAAGAAATATATTAATTCAGTAATACTTTAGGCATGGATTTAGGGCAATTTTTTATACAAATATGACCAATTTCCTTTTTATTGGTTCTGCTGGCATTTCTGATTGATTTGTTTTAGAAAAAAATCCTTTATGAGTCATTTATAGAAAGCATTTACTTTTTGCAAGACATTCAACTTATTCCAGAAATCAACCTCTAGCCATGAAATTTTTTTTTAGCCATGAAAAATTTTAGTTTAATATGTCAACAATAAAATATATCTACTCATTTCAAAGCTTTTCCTCCTGATGTCTCACTTCAAAATTATCATGTGCAAAGCTAAAAATTTACCTGAATGACCATTTGGCCAGAAAATGGTCCCATTATAAATACAGAATATTTTTCAAGCTATGCAATTATATATATATGCAAATATATTTATAATTGTATATGTATATGTAAAATTTCAATATGTACATATATATTAATCAAATCTATCATTTCAAAAACAAACAGTATACATTTTTGTTATAACAATATTTTTAGAACTCTATAGAATTAATCTTTACAAGTAGTTCCAAATATACAGCCCTATACTTTAAAATATAAAATAAACTATTCAGTAGAGTTTTAATCCCCATTATCTGTACTTAATAGAAACCAAATACACAGAACAGAGAGGAATTGATTGATTCTGGTTTTCTACAAAAGTGTGACTGTGAAAATTAACAAAATATAATCTTGATTTTTGCTATACCCAATCAATACGTATGCAATACTCCAAATTACAATGTTGTTAAATTTTCAGTTATTGGAAACATGTGCATCAAGATATGAAACTAGTCTTTATATTCACAGTAAGTTATATTAGCTATACAATCTATATGAATAAATGAGATCATATATGCCCAAAGCGAATACATTCTCAAAATTTTGCCTTTGTGTATTTAAAGATATAGTTCTTATCCTTTGTTGATATCAAAGTTCGTTTATGGTATTTCTAAAAAATAATATATATTTATAAGATAAATACAATTTGCAATATTTATAGGCAAATGGAGAAAGTTTAAAAACATCCTTCCCCAAAATTGCACAAACTTTGTTGCTACTACGTAAAAGAGCATACACAGTATAGTTTTTTTGTTTTTTTTTTTTTCTGGTTTGCAAGTTTTCAATTATCATATGGAATTTAGGTACACAAATAAATATTATTCCTTACTGACAGGAATAAATAGAACATCAATTATATTTAGTATCTAAACCATCCTTAATAAACTTTAAGTAATATTGTTTTAGCTGCATTATTATTTTTATTTAAAATATTTGTTGTCACTAACATAAGTTTATTTTGACTACTCATATCTTTTTTTTCTAAAGATTTCAGTATGTTTATTTTCCCCATCTCATATTTTTTTTATGTAGTTAGAAAATACAGTATCAAAATGTTTCATTCGTCTATGATAAAAGGAAAAAAGGTTTAAAATGCTGATTCAATGACATATAAAGAAGTTCTAAGGAATTATCATGGAGACGAAAAGATAGTTTAAGTAGGAGCTCTTCTGAACTTTCAGAGAAGGTCCCAGATACAAAGTTTTCTTGGCTCAGGCCCTGCATTTGTGTTCCAACCTTTAAGAGGCGTTCCTGCATGGCGCAAATGGTTAAGCATTCAGCTGCTAACTGAAAGGCTGGAAGTCTGAGTCCACCCAGAGGCACCTTGGAAGAAAGGCCTGGAGTTCTACTTCTGAAAAATCAGCCATTGGAAACCCTACGGAGCACAGTTCTCCTCTGACACGTGGGGTTGCCATAAATCGGAGTCAACCTGAAGGCAATTGGTTAACCTCTGTGTATGAAAAAGGTGTTTTAAACTAGCACTGATCATTTTTTTTTGGGTAGTGGTGATAGATTTGCTATGCTGAGTACCTACTCACTGCTACAGATGCTGATGACGTTTATTTCTGTAATTGCTCATATTCACTCAGTCTTATGAACACCTAAACCCTGAAGGTGTAAAAAAATAAAGATCAAATTGTAAAACTGGGCCATTTTAATGTTTTTTATCACATAATGAATAGTTCTCTTGAGGATTACAGACACGAAGGCTGGTAGTATTCGTAAACGCATGGTAAAGGTGGTTTTCCTGGTTGGTTTGTAGTCTTCACCAATAATTAGGAGTTACTTATGTGAAACTGCTATCACACCGGTAAGACTGCATTATGCATCCATCATTTTCAGGATTGTTGGTAACCTGGGCATATTTTCCCCAAATAACCTTGCCTCCTTCTGTCACAAGGCCCAACTCGCTCACGTTCACCTCATTGACAGTACCTTTGGTAATAACACCCAAAGTTGTATGTAGTGGGGATGAGGGATTCTTCTTTACACCAAGTATCCGCAGGCAAAAGGTGGCTTTAAGTTCAGGATGCGCTACGTGAGCCTTCTTGAAACGAAGGCTCACGTAGCGGTCTGATGAATCGTTCATATTTAGATGGTTTTCGCGTAAAGCCATCTCCAACAAAGCAGACTTTAGTAACCATCCTCTTCCACGCTTTCTTTTTTCTCTTTCCTGTTCGAATGACTTTTAAAACTTCTGTTTCTCCCTGGGCACGGACTTTGGGCAGAGGGACTTCCCATTTTCCCGCTTTCTCTTTTCGTTTTTGTTTAATCATATTGGAAAGTACTTTAGCTCGGGACTGCCCCTCTCTATCCAGCAGATAAGCAGGTACTGCACCTTGTGGGGTCTTCTCACCATTCTTTTGTTTGGTGTTTCTCTTTTCATGCATCTTGATAGTCTTTTTCATTTGTATTTTCTCAGCATGGCGCTGCTTATGGTAGAGCTTAGCCTTTAGGCCAATCATCTTTTTCACCTTTTTGAACGTTCGTGAGCCTCTCGACTTTCCTTCTTTCTCTTTTTCTCATGGTAATCCAAACGATATCCACAGCGCTTACGGTGTAACTCAATACATTCATTTTGTGGCGTGGTGACCGCTGCAAAGCCCGGGGAGTGGTATCCCGGGCGCGAGGAACTCGCAATTTTCGGGTCTCTGAGACCCACGAGCCGACTCCACACAAACTGCGACAGGAAAAGCTACTCATATCTTTTGATTTTAAATTTTAAAATGCAGAAAGACAACTTCATGTTTAATTGCACATTGATTTAGTAAGTTTTTTTTTATTAACTTTTATTGAGCTTCAAGTGAACGTTTACAAATCAAGTCAGTCTGTCACATATAAGTTTACATACATCTTACCCCATACTCCCTCTTGCTCTCCCCCTTTTGAGTCAGCCCTTCCAGTCTCTCCTTTCGTGACAATTTTGCCAGCTTCCCACTCTCTCTATCCTCCCATCCCCACTCCAGACATGAGATGCCAACACAATCTCAAGTGTCCACCTGATATAATTAGCTCACTCTTCATCAGAATCTCTCTCCCCTGCACTATCCAGTTCCTTTCATGTCTGATGAGTTGTCTTCAGGGATGGTTCCTGTCCTGTGCCAACAGAAGGCCTGGGGACCATGGCTGCCGGGATTCCTCTAGTCTCAGTCAGACCATTAAGTTTGGTCTTTTTATGAGAATTTGGGGTCTGCATCCCACTGATCTCCTGCTCCCTCAGGGGTCCTATGTTGTGCTCCCTGTCAGGGCAGTCATCGATTGTGGCCGGGTACCAACTAGTTCTTCTGGTCTCAGGATGATGTAGGTCTCTGGTTCATGTGGCCCTTTCTGTCTCTTGGGCTCTTAGTTGTCGTGTGGCCTTGGTGTTCTTCATTTGCCTTTGCTCCAAGTGGGTTGAGACCAATTGATGCATCTTAGATGGCCGCTTTTAGCATTTAAGACCCCAGATGCCACATTTCAAAGTGGGACACAGAATGATTTCATAATAGAATTATTTTGCTCGTTGACTTAGAAGTCCCTGCAAACCATGTTCCCAAGACCCCCGCCGTTGCTCCACTGACCTTTGAAGCATTCATTTTATCCCGGAAACTTCTTTGCTTTTGGTCCAGTCCAATCGAGCTGACCTTCCATGTATTGAGTGTTGTCTTTCCCTTCACCTAAAGCAGTTCTTATCTACTGATTAATCAATAAAAAACCCTCTCCCACCCTCCCTCCCTCCCCCCCTCGTAACCACAAAAGTATGTGTTCTTCTCTGTTTTTTCTATTTCTCAAGATCTTATAATAGTGGTCTTATACAATATTTGTCCTTTTGCCTCTGACTCATTTCGCTCAGCATAATGCCTTCCAGGTTCCTCCATGTTATCAAATGTTTCAGAGATTCGTCACTGTTCTTTATCGATGCCTAGTATTCCATTGTGTGAATATACCACAATTTATTTACCCATTCATCCGTTGATGGACACCTTGGTTGCTTCCAGCTTTTTGCTATTGTAAACAGAGCTGCAATAAACATGGGTGTGCATATATCTGTTTGTGTGCAGGCTCTTGTATCTCTAGGGTATATTCCGAGGAGTGGGATTTCTGGGTCGTATGGTACTTCTATTTCTAACTGTTTAAGATAACGCCAGATAGATTTCCAAAGTGGTTGTACCATTTTACATTCCCACCAGCAGTGTATGAGAGTTCCAATCTCTCCGCAGCCTCTCCAACGTTTATTATTTTCTGTTTTTTGGATTAATGCCAGCCTAGTTGGTGTGCGATGGAATCTCATGGTAGTTTTAATTTGCATTTCTCTAATGGCTAATGATCGAGAGCATTTTCTCGTGTATCTGTCGGCTGCCTGAATATCTTCTTTAGTGAAATGTGTGTTCATATCCTTTGCCCACTTTTTGATTGGGTTGTTTGTCTTTTTGTGGTTGAGTTTTGACAGAATCATGTAGATTTTAGAGATCAGGCGCTGGTCGGAGATGTCACAGCTGAAAATTCTTTCCCAGTCTGTAGGTGGTCTTTTTACTCTTTTGGTGAAGTCTTTAGATGAGCATAGGTGTTTGATTTTTAGGAGCTCCCAGTTATCGGGTTTCTTTTCATCATTTTTGGTAATGTTTTGTATTCTGTTTATGCCTTGTATTAGGGCTCCTAGGGTTGTCCCAATTTTTTCTTCCATGATCTTTATCGTTTTAGTCTTTATGTTTAGGTCTTTGATCCACTTGGAGTTAGTTTTTGTGCATGGTGTGAGGTATGGGTCCTGTTTCATTCTTTTGCAAATGGATATCCAGGTATGCCAGCACCTTTTGTTAAAAAGGATATCTTTTCCCCAATTAATTGACACTGGTCCTTTGTCAAATATCAGCTGCTCATACGTGGATGGATCTATGTCTAGGTTCTCAATTCTGTTCCATTGGTCTATGTGCCTGTTGTACCAGTACCAGGCTGTTTTGACTACTGTGGCTGTATAATAGCTTCTGAAATCAGGTAGAGTGAGGCCTCCCACTTTCTTCTTCTTTTTCAGTAGTGCTTTGCTTATCCGGGGCTTCTTTCCCTTCCATATGAAATTGGTGATTTGTTTCTCTATCCCCTTAAAATATGACATTGGAATTTGGATCGGAAGTGCGTTAAATGTATAGATGGCTTTTGGTAGAATAGACATTTTTACTATGTTAAGTCTTCCTATCCATGAGCAAGGTATGTTTTTCCACTTAAGTAGGTCCTTTTGAATTTCTTGTAGTAGAGCTTTGTAGTTTTCTTTGTATAGGTCTTTTACATCCTTGGCAAGATTTATTCCTAAGTATTTTATCTTCTTGGGGGCTACTGTGAATGGTATTGATTTGGTTATTTCCTCTTTGGTGTTCTTTTTGTTGATGTAGAGGAATCCAAGTGATTTTTGTATGTTTATTTTATAACCTGAGACTCTGCCAAACTCTTCTATTAGTTTCAGTAGATTTCTGGAGGATTCCTTAGGGTTTTCTGTGTATATAATCATGTCATCTGCAAATAGTAATAACTTTACTTCCTCCTTGCCAATCCAGATACCTTTTATTTCTTTGTCTAGCCTAATTGCCCTGGCTAGGACTTCCAGCACGATGTTGAATAAGAGCGGTGATAAACGGCATCCTTGTCTGGTTCCCGTTCTCAAGGGAAATGCTTTCAGGTTCTCTCCATTTAGAGTGATACTGGCTGTTGGCTTTGCATAGATGCCCTTTATTATGTTGAGGAATTTTCCTTCAATTCCTATTTTGGTAAGAGTTTTTATCATAAATGGGTGTTGGACTTTCTCAAATGCCTTTCTGCATCAATTGATAAGATGATGTGGTTTTTGTCTTTTGTTTTATTTATGTGATGGATTACATTAATGGTTTTTCTGATATTAAACCAGCCTTGCATACCTGGTATAAATCCCACTTGATCAGGGTGAATTATTTTTTTGATGTGGTGTTGGATTGTATTGGCTAGAATTTTGTTGAGGATTTTTGCATCTATGTTCATGAGGGATATAGGTCTATAATTTTCTTTTTTTGTAAAGTCTTTACCTGGTTTTGGTATCAGGGAGATGGTAGCTTCATAGAATGAGTTGGGTAGTATTCCGTCATTTTCTATGCTTTGGAATACCTTCAGAAGTAGTGGTGTTAACTCTTCTCTGAAAGTTTGGTAGAACTCTGCAGTGAAGTCGTCCGGGCCAGGGCTTTTTTTTGTTGGAAGTTTTTTGATTACCGTTTCAATCTCTTTTTTTGTTATGGGTCTATTTAGTTGTTCTACTTCTGAATGTGTTAGTTTAGCTGGGTAGTGTTTTTCCAGGAATTCATCCATTTCTCCTACGTTTTCAAATTTGTTAGAGTAAAAATTTTCATAGTAATCTGAAATGATTCTTTTAATTTCCTTTGGTTCTGTTGTGATGTGGTCCTTCTCGTTTCTTATTCGGGTTATTTGTTTCCTTTCCTGTATTTCTTTAGTCAGTCTAGCCAATGGTTTATCAATTTTGTTAATTTTTTCAAAGAACCAGCTCTTGGCTTTGTTAATTCTTTCAATTGTTTTTCTGTTCTCTATTTCATTTAGTTCAGCTCTAATTTTTATTATTTGTTTTCTTCTGGTGCCTGATGGGTTCTTTTGTTGCTCAGTTTCTGTTTGTTGAAGTTGTCGGGACAGTTCTCAGATTTTGGCTCTTTCTTCTTTTTGTATGTGTGCCTTTATCGATATATTTGGCCTCTGAGCACTGCTTTTGCTGTGTCCCAGAGGTTTTGATAGGAGGTGTTTTCATTCTCGTTGCTTTCTATGAATTTCCTTATTCCCTCCTTGATGTCTTCTATAACCCAGTCTTTTTTCAGGAGGGTATTGTTCATTTTCCAAGTATTTGATTTCTTTTCCCTAGTTTTTCTGTTATTGATTTCTGGTTTCATTGCCTTGTGGTCTGAGAAGATGCTTTACAATATTTCGATGTTTTGGACTCTGCAAAGGTTTGTTTTATGACCTAATATGTGGTCTATTCTAGAGAATGTTGCATGTGCGCTAGAAAAAAAAGTATATTTGGCAGCAGTTGGGTGGAGAGTTCTGTAGAAGTCAATGAGGTCAAGTTGGGTGATTGTTGTAAGTAGGTCTTCCGTGTCTCTATTGAGCTTCTTACTGGATGTCCTGTCCTTCTCCGAAAGTGGTGTGTTGAAGTCTGCTACTATAATTGTGGAGGTGTCTATCTCACTTTTCAATTCTGTTAAAATTTGATTTATGTATCTTGCAGCCCCGTCATTGGGTGCATAAATATTTAATACGGTTATGTCTTCCTGATCAATTGTCCCTTTTATCATTATGTAGTGTCCTTCTTTGTCCTTTGTGGCGGATTTAAGTCTAAAGTCTATTTTGTCAGAAATTAATATTGCTACTCCTCTTCTTTTTTGCTTATTGTTTGCTTGATATATATTTTTCCATCCTTTGAGTTTTAGTTTGTTTGTGTCTCTAAGTCTAAGGTGTGTCTCTTGTAGGCAGCATGTAGATGGACCTTGTTTCTTTATCCAGTCCGTGACTCTCTGTCTCTTTATTGGTGCATTTAGTCCATTTACATTCAGCGTAATTATAGATAAATAAGTTTTTAGTGCTGTCATTTTGATGCCTTTTTATGTGTGTTGTTGACAATTTCATTTTTCCACATACTTTTTTGTGCTGAGGCGTTTTTCTTACTAAATTGGGAGATCCTCATTTTCATAGTGTTTGACTTTATGTTAGTTGAGTCGTTACGTTTTTCTTGGCTTTTATCTTGAGTTATAGAGTTGTTATACCTTTTTGTGGTTACCTTATTATTTACCCCTGTTTTTCTAAGTAAAAACCTAACTTGTATTGTTCTATATTGCCTTGTATCACTCTCCTTATGGCAGTTCAATGCCTCCTGTATTTAGTCCCTCTTTTTGATTATTGAGATCTTTTACCTATTGAATTCCATGATTCCCTGTTATGTGTATTTTTTTTTTTAAGTAATCTTATTTTGTTTGTTTTTGTGATTTCCCTATTTGAGATGATATCAGGATGTTCTGTTCTGTTTTGTAACCTTGTGTTTTGCTGATATCTGATATTATTGGTTTTCTGACCAAGCAATATCCTTTAGTATTTCTTGTAGCTTTGGTTTGGTTTTTGCAAATTCTCTAAACTTGTGTTTATCTGTAAATATCTTAATTTCGCCTTCATATTTCAGAGAGAGTTTTGCTGGATATATGATCCTTGGCTGGCAGTTTTTCTCCTTCAGTGTTCTGTATATATCTTTCCATTCCCTTCTTGCCTGCATGGTTTCTGCTGAGTAGTCTGAACTTACTCTTATTGATTCTCCCTTGAAGGAAACCTTTCTTTTCTCCCTGGCTGTTTTTAGAATTTTCTGTTTATCTTTGGTTTTGGTGAGTTTGATGATAATATGTCTTGGTGTTTTTCTTTTTGGATCAATCTTAAATGGGGGTCGATGAGCATCTTGGATAGATATCCTTTCGTCTTTCATGATGTCAGGGAAGTTTTCTGTCAGGAGTTCTTCAACTATTTTCTCTGTGTTTTCTATCCCCCGTCCCTGTTCTGGGACTCCAATCACCCGCAGGTTATCCTTCTTGATAGAGTCCCACATGATTCTTAGGGTTTCTTCATTTTTTTTTTAATTCTTTTATCTGATTTTTTTTCAGCTATGTTGGTGTTGATTCCCTGGTCCTCCAGATGTCCCAGTCTGCATTCTAATTGCTCGAGTCTGCTCCTCTGACTTCCTATTGCGTTGTCTAATTCTGTAATTTTATTGTTAATCTTTTGGATTTCTACCTGCTGTCTCTCTATGGATTCTTGCAACTTATTAGTTTTTCCACTATGTTCTTGAATAATCTTTTTGAGTTCTTCAACAGTTTTATCAGTGTGTTCCTTGGCTTTTTCTGCAGTTTGCCTTATTTCATTTGTGATGTCTTGAAGCATTCTGTAAATTAGTTTTTTATATTCTGTATCTGATAATTCCAGGATTGTATCTTCATTTGGGAAAGATTTTGATTCTTTTGTTTGGGGGGATGGAGAAGCTGTCATGGTCTGCTTCTTTAAGTGGTTTGATATGGATTGTTGTCTCTGAGCCATCACTGGGAAACTAGTTTTTCCAGAAAATCTGCTAAAAAAAAATGCAGTCAGATCCCTATCAGAGTTCTCCCTCTGGCTCAGGCTATTCGGATGTTAATGAAGCCGCCTGAGGAGGGCGGGGGAGGGAACAGAGAGATAGGAGAGTAGCACCTCAGAATATAGCCAGAGTTGCTTGTCTTGCTTGGAATGACTATTATATCTGAGATTCCCGCGGGGCGTGTCGCCTATGTGTGCTGGCTGTGTGGAGATTGCCCCCGGGGGGTCTGGCCCGCTGGAGTCACGGTCAGATCCTCTGCTTCCAGCCCCACGCCCAGCGTCAAGGCTCCCCTGCTGGGACGGTGCACTCTTGACTCCAAAATCAGTCGCTGCCTCCCGGGGACTTCTCGTCCCTCCAGCCACGTTGCCCTGCCGCCTCCGTGAACCAGTTGGGCCCCCTCCCGGGGTTAGTTCAGGTGGGTGGAGCAGCTCCCCGTGCTTGTGCAGTGACCGAGTGTCCCAGCTGGGGTGCTGTTCTCCCCGCTCCAATACAAGTCGCTGCCTCCCGGGGACTTCTCCTACCGGCTGCGTCCCACGCCGCCCGTGTGAACCAGCTGGGCCCTCTCCCGGGGTTAGTTCAGGGTGGTGGAGCAGCTCTCCGTGTTTATGCCGTTCCTGCATCCAGTCCAAATCCCAGCGGGACGGTTCCCCGGCTGGGACGCTGCTCTCCCTGTTCCAAGACAAGTCACTGCCTCCCGGGGACTTCTCCTACCGGCTGCGTCCCATGCCACCCGCGGAACCAGCTGGTCCCCCTCCCGGTGTTAGTTCAGGGGGGTGGAGCAGCTGTCTGTGCTTGTGCCATACCTGACTGGTACGCTGGCTCCAGGCTCTGAAAACAATTGCTGCTTCCCCGTATTAGTTCGTTCTCCGTCTCTAAATCTGTGTTTGTTGTTCAGGGTTCATAGATTGTTATGTATGTGATCGATTCACTTCTTTTTCCGTGTCTTTGTTGTAAGAGGGATCCGAGGTGGCGTCTGCCTAGTCCGCCATCTTGGCTCCGCCTCATGTGATAACTTTTTATATGTTATGCTTTTCTTGTCATTCATCATAACATAGTCTTTTTAATTAACTTTTATTAAGCTTCAAGTGAATATTTACAAATCCAATCAGTCTGTCACATGTAAGTTTACATACATCAAACTCCCTTCTCCCACTTGCTCTCCCCCTTTTGAGTTAGCCCTTTCAGTCTCTCGTTTCGTGACAATTTTGCCAGCTTCCCTCTCTCTCTATCTTCCCATCCCCCCTCCAGACAAGAGTTGCCAACACACTCTCAGGTGTCCACCTGATTTAATTAGCTCACTCTTCCTCAGCATCTCTCTCCCCCCCCACTGACCAGTCCCTTTCATGTCTGATGAGTTGTCTTCGGGGATGGTTCCTGTCCTGTGCCAACAGAAGGTCTGGGGAGCATTGCTGCCGGGATTCCTCTAGTCGCAGTCAGACCATTAAGTATGGTCTTTTTATGAGAATTTGGGGTCTGCATCCCACTGATCTCCTGCTCCCTCAGGAGTTCTCTGTTGTGCTCCCTGTCAGGGCAGTCATCGATTGTGGCCGGGCACCAACTAGTTCTTCTGGTCTCAGGGTGATGTAGGTCTCTGGTTCATGTGGCCCTTTCTGTCTCTTGGGTTCTTATTTGTCGTGTGACCTTGGTGTTCTTCATTCTCCTTTGCTCCAGGTGGGTTGAGACCAATTGATGCATCTCAGATGGCCGCTTATTAGCATTTAAGACCCCAGACGCCACATTTCAAAGTGGGATGCAGAATGATTTCATAATAGAATTATTTTGCCAATTGACTTAGAAGTCCCCTCAAACCATGTTCCCCAGACCCCCGTCCCTGGTCCGCTGACCTTTGAAGCATTCATTTTATCCCGGAAACTTCTTTGCTTCTACTCCAGTCCAACTGGCCTGACCTTCCATGTATTGAGTGTTGTCTTTCCCTTCACCTAAAGCAGTTCTTATCTACTGATTGATCAATAAAAAAACCTCTCCCTCCCTCCCTCCCCCCCTCGTAACCACAAAAGTATGTGTTCTTCTCAGTTTTTACTGTTTCTCAAGATCTTATAATAGTGGTCTTATACAATATTTGTCCTTTTGCCTCTGACTCATTTCGCTCAGCATAATGCCTTCCAGGTTCCTCCATGTTATGAAATGTTTCAGAGATTCGTCACTGTTCTTTATCGATGCCTAGTATTCCATTGTGTGAAAATACCACAATTTATTTACCCATTCATCCGTTGATGGACACCTTGGTTGCTTCCACCTTTTTGCTATTGTAAACAGAGCTGCAATAAACATGGGTGTGCATATATCTGTTTGTGTGCAGGCTCTTGTATCTCTAGGGTATATTCCGAGGAGTGGGATTTCTGGGTTGTATGGTAGTTCTATTTCTAACTGTTTAAGATAACGCCAGATAGATTTCCAAAGTGGTTGTACCATTTTACATTCCCACCAACAGTGTATAAGAGTTCCAATCTCTCCGCAGCCTCACCAACATTTATTCTTTTGTGTTTTTTGGATTAATGCCAGTCTAGTTGGTGTGAGATGGAATCTCATCGTAGTTTTAATTTGCATTTCTCCAATGGGTAATGATCGGGAGCATTTTCTCGTGTATCTGTTGGCTGCCTGAATATCTTCTTTAGTGAAATGTGTGTTCATATCCTTTGCCCACTTTTTGATTGGGTTGTTTGTCTTTTTGTGGTTGAGTTTTGACAGAATCATGTAGATTTTAGAGATCAGGCGCTGGTCGGAGATGTCACAGCTGAAAATTCTTTCCCAGTCTGTAGGTGGTCTTTTTACTCTTTTGGTGAAGTCTTTAGATGAGCATAGGTGTTTGATTTTTAGGAGCTCCCAGTTATCGGGTTTCTCTTCATCATTTTTGGTAATGTTTTGTGTTCTGTTTATGCCCTGTATTAGGGCTCCTAGGGTTGTCCCAATTTTTTCTTCCATGATCTTTATCGTTTTAGTCTTTATGTTTAGGTCTTTGATCCACTTGGAGTTAGTTTTTGTGTATGGTGTGAGGTATGGGTCCTGTTTCATTCTTTTGCAAATGGATATCCAGGTATGCTAGCACCATTTGTTAAAAAGACTATCTTTTCCCCAATTAACTGACACTGGTCCTTTGCCAAATATCAGCTGCTCATACGTGGATGGATTTATATCTGGGTTCTCAACTCTGTTCCATTGGTCTGTGTGCCTGTTGTTGTACCAGTACCAGGCTGTTTTGACTACTGTGGCTGTATAATAGCTTCTGAAATCAGGTAGAGTGAGGCCTCCCACTTTCTTCTTTTTCAGTAATGCTTGGCTTATCTGGGGCTTCTTTCCCTTCCATATGAAATTGGTGATTTGTTTCTCTAGCCCCTTAAAATATGACATTGGAATTTGGATCGGAAGTGCATTATATGTATAGATGGCTTTTGGTAGAATAGACATTTTTACTATGTTAAGTCTTCCTATCCATGAGCAAGGTATGTTTTTCCACTTAAGTAGGTCCTTTTGAATTTCTTGTAGTAGAGCTTTGTAGTTTTCTTTGTATAGGTCTTTAACATCCTTGGTAAGATTTATTCCTAAGTATTTTATCTTCTTGGGGGCTACTGTGAATGGTATCGATTTGGTATTTCCTCTTTGGTGCTCTTTTTGTTGATGTAGAGGAATCCAAGTGATTTTTGTATGTTTATTTTATAACCTGAGACTCTGCCAAACTCTTCTATTCGTTTCAGTAGTTTTCTGGAGGATTCCTTAGGGTTTTCTGTGTATAAGATCATGTCATCTGCAAATGGTGATAGCTTTACTTCCTCCTTGCCAATCCGGATACCCTTTATTTCTTTGTCTAGCCTAATTGCCCTGGCTAGGACTTCCAGCACGATGTTGAATAAGAGTGGTGAAAAAGGGCATCCTTGTCTGGTTCCCGTTCTCAAGGGAAATGCTTTCAGGTTCTCTCCATTTAGAGTGATATTGGCTGTTGGCTTGCATAGATGCCCTTTATTATGTTGAGGAATTTTCCTTCAATTCCTATTTTGGTAAGAGTTTTTATCATAAATGGGTGTTGAACTTTGTCAAATGCCTTTTCTGCATCAATTGATAAGATGATGTGGTTTTTGTCTTTTGTTTTATTTATGTGATGGATTACATTAATGGTTTTTCTGATATTAAACCAGCCTTGCATACCTGGTATAAATCCCACTTGATCAGGGTGAATTATTTTTTTGATGTGTTGTTGGATTCTATTGGCTAGAATTTTGTTGAGGATTTTTGCATCTATGTTCATGAGGGATATAGGTCTATAATTTTCTTTTTTTGTAATGTCTTTACCTGGTTTTGGTATCAGGGAGATGGTAGCTTCATAGAATGAGTTGGGTAGTATTCCGTCTTTTTCTATGCTTTGAAATACCTTCAGAAGTAGTGGTGTTAAGTCTTCTCTGAAAGTTTGGTAGAACTCTGCAGTGAAGCCGTCCGGGCCAGGGCTTTTTTTGTTGGGAGTTTTTTGATTACCGTTTCAATCTCTTCTTTTGTTATGGGTCTATTTAGTTGTTCTACTTCTGAATGTGTTGGTTTAGGTAGGTAGTATTTTTCCAAGAATTCATACATTTCTCCTAGGTTCAAATTTGTTAGAGTACAATTTTTCATAGTAATCTGAAATGATTCTTTTAATTTCATTTGGTTCTGTTGTGATGTGGTCCTTCTCGTTTCTTATTCAGGTTATTTGTTTCCTTTCATGTATTTCTTTAGTCAGTCTAGCCAATGGTTTATCAATTTTGTTAATTTTTTCAAAGAACCAGCTTTTGGCTTTGTTAATTCTTTCAAATGTTTTTCTGTTCTCTAATTCATTTAGTTCAGCTCTAATTTTTATTATTTGTTTTCTTCTGGTGCCTGATGGGTTCTTTTGTTGCTCAGTTTCTGTTTGTTGAAGTTGTCGGGACAGTTCTCAGATTTTGGCTCTTTCTTCTTTTTGTATGTGTGCCTTTATCGATATATTTGGCCTCTGAGCACTGCTTTTGCTGTGTCCCAGAGGTTTTGATAGGAGGTGTTTTCATTCTCGTTGCTTTCTATGAATTTCCTTATTCCCTCCTTGATGTCTTCTATAACCCAGTCTTTTTTCAGGAGGGTATTGTTCATTTTCCAAGTATTTGATTTCTTTTCCCTAGTTTTTCTGTTATTGATTTCTGGTTTCATTGCCTTGTGGTCTGAGAAGATGCTTTACAATATTTCGATGTTTTGGACTCTGCAAAGGTTTGTTTTATGACCTAATATGTGGTCTATTCTAGAGAATGTTGCATGTGCGCTAGAAAAAAAAGTATATTTGGCAGCAGTTGGGTGGAGAGTTCTGTAGAAGTCAATGAGGTCAAGTTGGGTGATTGTTGTAAGTAGGTCTTCCGTGTCTCTATTGAGCTTCTTACTGGATGTCCTGTCCTTCTCCGAAAGTGGTGTGTTGAAGTCTGCTACTATAATTGTGGAGGTGTCTATCTCACTTTTCAATTCTGTTAAAATTTGATTTATGTATCTTGCAGCCCCGTCATTGGGTGCATAAATATTTAATACGGTTATGTCTTCCTGATCAATTGTCCCTTTTATCATTATGTAGTGTCCTTCTTTGTCCTTTGTGGCGGATTTAAGTCTAAAGTCTATTTTGTCAGAAATTAATATTGCTACTCCTCTTCTTTTTTGCTTATTGTTTGCTTGATATATATTTTTCCATCCTTTGAGTTTTAGTTTGTTTGTGTCTCTAAGTCTAAGGTGTGTCTCTTGTAGGCAGCATGTAGATGGACCGTGTTTCTTTATCCAGTCCGTGACTCTCTGTCTCTTTATTGGTGCATTTAGTCCATTTACATTCAGCGTAATTATAGATAAATAAGTTTTTAGTGCTGTCATTTTGATGCCTTTTTATGTGTGTTGTTGACAATTTCATTTTTCCACATACTTTTTTGTGCTGAGGCGTTTTTCTTACTAAATTGGGAGATCCTCATTTTCATAGTGTTTGACTTTATGTTAGTTGAGTCGTTACGTTTTTCTTGGCTTTTATCTTGAGTTATAGAGTTGTTATACCTTTTTGTGGTTACCTTATTATTTACCCCTGTTTTTCTAAGTAAAAACCTAACTTGTATTGTTCTATATTGCCTTGTATCACTCTCCTTATGGCAGTTCAATGCCTCCTGTATTTAGTCCCTCTTTTTGATTATTGAGATCTTTTACCTATTGAATTCCATGATTCCCTGTTATGTGTATTTTTTTTTTAAGTAATCTTATTTTGTTTGTTTTTGTGATTTCCCTATTTGAGATGATATCAGGATGTTCTGTTCTGTTTTGTAACCTTGTGTTTTGCTGATATCTGATATTATTGGTTCTCTGACCAAGCAATATCCTTTAGTATTTCTTGTAGCTTTGGTTTGGTTTTTGCAAATTCTCTAAACTTGTGTTTATCTGTAAATATCTTAATTTCGCCTTCATATTTCAGAGAGAGTTTTGCTGGATATATGATCCTTGGCTGGCAGTTTTTCTCCTTCAGTGTTCTGTATATATCTTTCCATTCCCTTCTTGCCTGCATGGTTTCTGCTGAGTAGTCTGAACTTATTCTTATTGATTCTCCCTTGAAGGAAACCTTTCTTTTCTCCCTGGCTGCTTTTAGAATTTTCTGTTTATCTTTGGTTTTGACAAGTTTGATGATAATATGTCTTGGTCTTTTTCTTTTTGGATCAATCTTAAATGGGGTTCGATGAGCATCTTGGATAGATATCCTTTCGTCTTTCATGATGTCAGGGAAGTTTTCTGTCAGGAGTTCTTCAACTATTTTCTCTGTGTTTTCTGTCCCCCCTCCCTGTTCTGGGACTCCAATCACTCGCAAGTTATCCTTCTTGATAGAGTCCCACATGATTCTTAGGGTTTCTTCATTTTTTTTAATTCTTTTATCTGATTTTTTTTCAGCTATGTTGGTGTCGATTCCGTGGTCCTCCAGATGTCCCAGTCTGCATTCTAATTGCTCGAGTCTGCTCCTCTGACTTCCTATTGCGTTGTCTAATTCTGTAATTTTATTGTTAATCTTTTGGATTTCTACCTGCTGTCTCTCTATGGATTCTTGCAACTTATTAGTTTTTCCACTATGTTCTTGAATAATCTTTTTGAGTTCTTCAACAGTTTTATCAGTGTGTTCCTTGGCTTTTTCTGCAGTTTGCCTTATTTCATTTGTGATGTCTTGAAGCATTCTGTAAATTAGTTTTTTATATTCTGTATCTGATAATTCCAGAATTGTATCTTCATTTGGGAAAGATTTTGATTCTTTTGTTTGGGGGGTTGGAGAAGCTGTCATGGTCTGCTTCTTTATGTGGTTTGATATGGACTGCTGTCTCCGAGCCATCACTGGGAAACTAGTTTTTCCAGAAAATCTGCTGAGTGGTACGCCGGCTCTGGGCTCTGAAAACAATTGCTGTCTCCCTGTATTTGTTCGTTCTCTCTCTCTAAATCTGTGTTTGTTGTTCAGAGTTCGTAGATTGTTATGTATGTGATCGACGCACTTGTTTTTCCGAGTCTTTGTTGCAAGAGGATTCCGCGGTAGCATCTACCTAGTCCGCCATCTTGGCCCCACCTCATAACATATTTTTTAAATTTCACTTGTGTTTCCTTCTTTAGCTCACTGGCTGTTTAGGCTTGTGTAGTTTTTTTATTATTATTTTTTTTTTTCCCTCCACATCATTGTGGATTTTCACCATGTTTTCCTGGGGGCATTGAGTTCTAGTTTATTTCCAAGGAGAATGTAAATATACTTTGGATAACTTTCATTCCTTTTAATTTATTGAAATGTTTTTTATGGCCCAACATAAGGCCTCTGCTGGAGAATGATCCTTTGGCATTTCTTCTATTGCTGGTGAATGTCTCTTTGGTTGTCTGTATTTTCAAGGCGACTTTCCATGT
Organism: Loxodonta africana; assembly: GCF_030014295.1. Lineage (NCBI taxonomy): Eukaryota > Metazoa > Chordata > Mammalia > Proboscidea > Elephantidae > Loxodonta > Loxodonta africana. Next base: position 19,996,815 of record NC_087358.1, on the reverse strand, counting down.
TTTTCAAGTCTTGTGTTTCCTTGTTTTCTCTATTTAGTTGTTTTATCCATTCTTGAAATTGTTGCACTGAAGTTTCCAAGTCTTATTGTAGAATTGGCATTTTCTTCCCCTCTTAGTTTTTGTTTCACACATATTGAAGATTTTTTTTCAGGTGCTCATAGAGACCCTATAGGACAGAGAAGGACTGCCCCAGAGTTTCCAAGGGTGTAATCTTTATAGAAGCTGACCGCCAGTGGAGTAACTTGTTGACTGGAACCGTGTACCTTCTGGTTAGCCCAGTGCTTTAACCACGGGGCCACCAGGGTTCCTTATGTATGTCTATACTTATTCCATCTTCCTCCTGTATTGACTTTTTTAACATTATAAAATGTCCTCCTAGGTTTCTAATAAATTTTTTTTTTTTGGTCTATTTTGTCTGGTATTAATACAGCTACTGCAGCTTTCTCTTTAGTACTATTTAAAAGTTATGCATTATCCACTGTTTTAATTTCAACCCAGTTGTGTCCTTAACTCTAAAAACAGACTCTTGTAGAAAACAAGTGTTTCCATATGTTTTTTTTCTTGTTTATACATTCTTTCAATTTCTCCCTTTTGGTTGGAGTTTTTAGTCTAATTGTATTCAGTGCAGTTACTGAGAAAGGAAGATTTATATCTGCAGTTCTGCTATTTGTTGTCTTTGTTCCTTTAATTTCTCATTACTGCTTCCTTTTGAGTTAAATAGATGTATTCTAGTACATGATTTTAATTTCCTTACTGTTTATTTTATTATATATTTCTTTTTTTTTCTTAGTAGTTATGCCAGGGATTACAATTTACATCTTTACTTCAGACAATGTAGTCCCTATCAATATCAGCTTAATTTCAATAGTAAACAAAGATATTTCTTTTGTCTAGCTCTTTTTTTGTTATTGTTGCATACAAATCACATTTTTACACATTATAAGCATACACATCAACTCAGTTTAAAACAATTTTTTAATAAAGCTAACTTTTAAATCAGATGTTGTTGTTATTGTTAGACGCCATTGAGTTGGTTCTGACTCATAGTGACCCTATGAACAACAGAAGGAAACACTGCCCTGTCCTGCGCCATCCTCACAATTGTTGCTCTGTTTGACCTCATTGTCGCAGCTACTGTGTCAGTTAGATAGAAAAATCAAATAAAATAGTTACAAAAATATATTCATGATATCTTTTATATTTAAAAACCCAAACCCTTTGCCCTCGAGTCAACTCATAGAGACCCTATAGGACGGAGCAGAACTGCCCCATAGGGTCTCCAAAGAACAGCTGGTGGATTTGAACTGCCAACCTTTTGGTTAGCAGCTGAGCTCTTAGCCAATGAGCCACCAAGACTCCTTTACCTATGTAGTTACCTTATAGGTGCTACTTATTTCTTCCAGTGGATTCAAGTTATTATCTAGTGTCCCTTCATACTAGTCTGTCAGACTTTCTTTAGTGTTTAAAGTAGAAACAAATTGTGTCAGTTTTTGTTTTTTTTTTAACCTGTTTTTGAAGGATGATTTTGCATCACATAAATTTCTTGGTTGGCAGTCTTTTTTTTTGGTTCAGATTTTAGAATATGCCACTCCATCCTGATTAATCTGAGAAAGCAGCTGCTAATCTTATTGAAGATTCTTTGTATGTGATCAGTCACTATTGTCTTACTCTGTTCAAGATTTTCTGTTTCTGTTTGGCAGTGTGCCTATGTGGTGCATAGGCGTGGGACCCTGAGTTAATCTTACTTGAGTTAGGTAAGCTTCTCAGATATGCAGTTAATTTATTCATTTGTTCCTTCATTCATTTATTATCTATCAATCAAATGTGGGGTATTTTTGGCCATTATTGGTCAAAAATATTTTTCTGCTCCCTTTCTACTTTCCTCTTATTCTTGGTCTCCCTTTATGTGTGTGTTTATGTGCTGGTTGGTATTCTACAGTCTGTCTCTGATACATTTGTTTTTTTATTCTTTCTTTTTCTCTGTTTCTCAAACTAGATAATCTCATTTAACCTATGTTCAGGCTCACTAGTGCTTTATTCTGCTTGCTGAAACCTGTTGTTGAGTCCCTCTTCTGATTTTTTCTTTTTAGTTATTTTAGTTTTGAACTCCAGAACTTCTGTGTTTCATTTTCATAATTTTTATCTCTTTATTGATATATTTTATTTGATGAGATGTTATCTTACTTTCCTTTAGTCTTTATTTCCTTTAGTTCTTTGAACTTATTTTAAATAGCTAAATTTTTAAAATATTTATCTAGTAAGCTCAGCATCTGAGATTCTTCAGGGAAAATTTCTGTTTACTGCTTCATAACTCCCCTCCCTTCACCATGCCTAAGCTGTACATTCTGTTCTACTTTTTGACTATTTTAAATAATAGATTTCAGAAACTCTGGAAATAAAATCATATCCCCTGGGTGTGTTGTGGCAGTTCTTTGTTGTTGTTGTAGTCATATTTTGTTTAGTGACTTTCTTTACTAATTCTGTAAAGTTTGGATCCCTTGTCATGTGCAGTTACTGAAGTCTCTGCTTGTTAGCTTAGTGGTCAACTAATAATTAGACAGGGATTTTCTTAAATTCCTCGAACTCATAATCTGTCGGTATTTATTAAAATTCTCTGGCAGGTAGTTTATAATTCTGTCTTAGCCTTTACTTCTTTTTTGCACAGAGACTCAAGGTCAGACAAAAGGGAGAATTATCATCCTCTTTGGCTTTTCCCGGGCATGGATACAACCCTGTACGGTGCGTAACTGTCTAGATTTCCAGGGATATTTTGAAGCTTTTCTAAATTCTTCATGACCATTTCATTCCTCGGTGTTTACTTTCACTTTTTTATTTGGCCAACTTCTTGTTATCTCCAGTGGTATCATTGCCTCAGACTGCTGCATTGTTAAACGATTGCTGAGTGTTATACTTGTTTATTTCATTCACAAATGCCCCTAGATCTAAATCATTTCAAATAAAGAAAAGCCCTGAGAATAGAGGTTTTTAGGTATCTGCCAGACAGATCAATTGGTGGCAATGCTCTGGAAAGGGGGCTTTTGGGAATTCCAAACCTACTCTCTTTCCACTCCAATAGCTTCAAAGCTGCTGGATTTCAAAACTACTATAGTTGTAAGGCTGCTGGTTTTAAATATTGAGAGAGAGATGGTAATTTGACAAATTAAAATATCAAAAACTCACTGTTCTTACCAAGATTTAGTCTTTTTTCTTGAACACTCCTTGGCTTGTTGTGATCCTTGATTAATTTCTAAAGATCTGAAAATGTTGATTTTGACAAATTTTTGCCAGTATTTTCACTGCTTTTATAAACCAAAAAACCAAAACCAAACCCAGTGCCATCGAGTCGATTCCGACTCACAGCGACCCTGCTTTTTTTATAGTACTTTTATAATATGCTTTTATGTTATATTTTGGGGATTTCTTACTTGGCCAATCCTGAAGTCCTTATTGCTTTCATAAATATTCTAGTGAACACTTGTTCAATATTTTATTTATTTTTTTAACTAAGGATGAAAACAAAAATATGATAAATTGAGTCCAAGAGTTATGGGGGATATTACATTGTTCATCAGAAAAGGTCTTTAAAAAAAGTATGTTTTTATAAGAGTTGTAGATTATGTACAAATCTATTCTTTCTCCAAAAAAGCAATAAAATATATAGGGCAACTTACTTTGGGCTTATACAAACAGACAAAAAAAATTACCATAGAGTCGATTCCACATTCATAGCAACCCTGTAGGACAGAGTACAGCTTCCCCATAGGGTTTCCAAGGAGCAGCTGGTGGATTCAAACTGCAGACCTTTCTGTTATCAGCCAAGCTCTTAATCACTGCATCATCAGGGCTCCTATGTTTTCTACAGGTAAGTAAATTACAGGTTAACTTGTAACTTAACTGCTTCTAGGCTCTAAACTAATAATAAACAGCAGAGTCAAATATATATTCAGTCTTCTGGAAAACTAAAAATTCTTGGATGAATCTGTGAGACCTCTATCTTTTTGTCTGGTCTCCCATTATCTTTTCTCCCTCTTCTACTCCATCTGATTCTATACAAGAACTGCTTTTTCAGTCACACTGATGTATCTGTACTGGATTTATAATAACATTATTCAACTTAAATTTATTCTAAAGAAGCACTATATCTAGAAAAATATGTTCATTTTTAAAAGAAGATTATGTTCTTTCTTAATTAAAATTATTCTTGATGAGGTTTGATAAGTAAATTCTGTAGCATTATAATGTATAATGTTTTCATCATTTATAATCCACCTCAAGCCCAAGCCAAGCCCAGTGCTGTCAAGTTGATTCCAACTCATGACGACCCTATAGGACAGAGTAGAACTGCCCCATAGAGTTTCCAAGGATTGCCTGGCGAATTTGAACTGCTGACCCTTTGGTTAGCAGCCATAGCACTTAACCACCACTATGCTACCAGGGTTTCCATAATCCACCTATAATGTCAGTATTACATAAACATTTTTTCTAAGAAAGGGCAAGAGTAATTCTCCATATATGTCACTAAGTGCTTTAGTTAAGTACTGATGATGAATAAGGTAAACTTTATTATTTGAACAGTTTTATTTTTTTTAAAAAATTAATGCTTGCAATTTTTTCTTGTTGAATGTAATTTGAAACTATGATTTATAGCATAATAAAGAACTAATTAGGATATAATATTTGAATGAAAAAATTATACTATAAAAGGTTTTTCACTAAAAAATATATATTTGAAATAAGCAAGTAATAATCGAGACACCCAAGAATATTTTCTGTTTTTCAGAAAGGTTAATTTTACCCTTTTCTCTCTCTCTCCAGATAAAACTGCATTCTCATAGAAGTATATTCCTGTATATTAATTACTTTTCCCTAAGGCCTCTATTAGAATTTTGAGGCCATCTCCAGAGCTGTAAGGCGCATTAACAGCTAGGATTACATTTTATACATAAAGGAGCTGACAGACCACTTTTTAAACAACCTGTAGAAGTTATCTACTGAGAAGTCCTTTAGCTAGCTACTGTCTAAGGTTTACATGAACACTGATGCATATTTTGTCGTCATGAAGTCAGTATAAGCATTTGTAGAATCTGCACATTTTTAATGCCTAATCGACGGTTGTGGGTTTTTCAATCTTTTTTTAAAATATATCTGCAGAGTAAATACTGCACTTCACATTAATTGGTGAATTAGAAGATTTAGACATGCTAAAGGATCAGTTTCCTGGGCGTGGCGTACTCTGCTAAGTGGAATCAGCCTCCTGTGGATCATTTCCCAGTTTCAGAAAATAATGCATTTCAAATTCTGAAAGATTTATGATATTCAGTGTAGCATTTCATGATCTGCACTGTGGCATTATAATATGACCTCAGCGTATTTGTACTACCTGTAACAAAATATGGAAACCCTGGTGGAATAGTGGTTAAGAGGTTTGGCAGCTAAACAAAAGGTCAGCAGTTCAAAACCACCAGGTGCTCCTTGGGAACCCTACGAGGCAGTTCCACTTTGTCCTATAGGGTAGCTATGAGTCGAAATGAACTCAATGGCAATGGGTTTGGTTTTTTTTTGGTAACAAAATATGATTGAAACAAACAAGCAAAAACAGGACTTCAGGTTGTTCTTAATTTGTAAAAGGTACATTAAATAATTTGAAAGGCATTAGTTGGTACAGAGGGTAACATTGTTAGGTTTTTGGAAAATAAATGTAGTGAAGACGAAAGTATTATGGAAGAAAATGCAGGTTTGTGTACGCCAGGTACCATATCTCTATATTTGATGATAATCCCTTCAGTAAAAATATTGAAGGAGAAAAATGGAGCATTAAATACCAATTACGCATGAACCATGTGGCACTGGATTAGGTTTGGTACCATCAGCATAGACTCATGTTAAATATGTGTGCATACATAGACTAGCACTTACCTCTATCTTCTGATACGCATCCCAGCAGCAACAACACCCCAGTAGTGACAATCACATATTTTGCCCAGAGTTTGTTTTCTAAATACCATTCTCTAATAAAAGGAACTCCGGATACCTGGAAATTGGCTGATTGTGGCCTGGAGCTGGAAAATACTAGATGAGCCTGGCATATCTTGTACTACCAGAAATCATGGAATGACTCAAAATGAAAGGCTGGAGGCATGCAAAATAAAAAAATAAAAATCAAACCAACCTGAGTTACTAATGACTACAACTGGAAGAAAATGAGAAACTGAAGGAATATCTTAAGATTGTATTATAACTATAATTATTGCATTATAATTCAAAGTATAAAATAAATATCCATGAATAAATAAATAAATGCCAGTGAAGAGACAAATCTCTAGAGAAAAAACCCCAAATAATGTATAACTTATGCAGATATTCCTCCTTCAGGAGGTGGCTCTAATCCTCCAGTTCCTTGAGTGTAGCCTGGACTTAAAAAATACCTTCCAAAGATAGTATATTCTCTCCTTACAGTGGAGAAGACTGACAGATACTATCTAGATCAGCTGGTTAGGGTTAACATAATCACTGATAAACCATGTTTATAATATGTATACCCTGATATCATGTGAAGAGAAAAATCACTTACAACGAAATTTATTTTAATATCCGAGTACATCAGTATAGTCATAAGGAATACACCAGCCAAAGCAAATAGAGAGAGATATTCTATAAAATACTTGGCAAGTACTCAAAACTATTGAGGACATGAAGAAGAGTGAGAAAATGTTACAGCTCAGAGCAGACAAAGGAGATGTTATGACCAAATAGAATATGGTATACTGAACAGGATCCTGAAACAGAAAAAGAGCATTTGTAGCAAAACTAGTGCAATCTGAAAAGAGTTCGGAATTTACTTATGGTAGTGTGTCTTCATTGAACCAAAGCCAAAACAAAAAAGTCAAAAAATAGCTTCTGTGTCTATTAGGGATTGAATCGTGGCTCCCTAAAGTATGTGCTGGAATCCTAACTCGTATACCTATGGATGTAATTGTGTTAGGAAATGAAGTGTTTTTTTCTTTTTTTGCTTTGTTTTGTTTTGTTAATTAGATTATACCTAAGTAAAGTGGGTTCTAAATCTAAAGTTCTAAAGCAGGTTAGAAACTTAGACACATAGGCACCCAAATATACAAAGAAGGCAGATGCCATTTCAGGACCGCCAAAGAACCAAAGAACACCCCGGGTTAGCCACAAAGAAGGAATCTGCATAGCTGAGACCCTGACTTGGGCTTTTAACCTCCACAACTGTGAGAAAATAAATTTTTATTCTTCAAAGCCACCCATTGTGGTATTTTGGTTATAGCAGAACTAGGTAACTAAGACAATGCCTGTAAATGGGTATCGATAAAAGACACGAAAAGGGTGTTGAGTGTATAAAAGAAATGAATTCAAGAGACATATGAAAAGCCAAATGATTGAACTTGGTAACATTTAGTATGGTACATATACAAATTATAAAAATATAAACTATTAAAAAATTAAAAACACAAGTAAAATGACTCCAAAGTTGTTTACCCAGGGAGCCTGGAGAAATTTGAATAGAATTTTAATGAATGGAGAAAGCTTGAAATGACTGACATATTTGTAAGGAAAGAAATTAAGGGGAAAGCTCAGTGTGGACACATTTGAGGCAGGGATAAAAGTATGGGTGAGTGAAGAATTTTTGTTTGCTTTTGTATTTCAAAATATCATGTATAGATGTAGTTTTTAAAGGATAAACTTTTTATCATATAGTGTACTAATATCTAATGTAAAAGAGCAAAAATAATGTGGAGAGCATAGCATTTTTAACAAATTGCAAAATACAGTATGACTAGTTCTAATTTAATATTCAGGTTGAAGAAGAGATAGACAACAAATATAAGAAAATTCAAAAAAGCACCTCCTTGCTGAATTAAGGGATTTATATATTTTGGTGAAACAAATAAAAAATAATTCTATAAAACCTGACCAATGATTAGAACTGTATTTTAAATTGTAGGTAAAAGATTAAGCAGGAAAATATATACCAGGATGTTTTTAATACAAGATAGATTTATAGATCTGTAGATCTGAATGAAAAGGGAAAACTGAAAATGGAGATTGAATCTATTTGAAAGAAATTAAAAAAAGTAGAATCGATCTATGGTTTAAATAATTACATATTGAGATAGGGAGAAAAGGGAATAATCAAGATTGTCTTTTAGTTTTTAAACCAAGGAAATTAATGAATAATCTCAGTGGGAAGAGAGCTAAATTTTGACAGGAAATAAAATAAAAATACTAGGAGTTATTCCTTGAGTAGACGTAGAGATGTAGAGTTATTCCTTGAGTTATTCCTTGAGTAGATGCAGAGAGTTTGGAGTTCCAGCATAAAATAAAGGCATGCTTAGTCAACATTAATTCCCAATCAGTTTCTTCTTTGCCTTTTATGCCTGGAAATCTAAAAACCAAATTCTACAGACTCATTTGTAGCTAGAGAGGGTATTATAATACTGCTGCGTCCAGTGAGGGCTCCTCTTCATAAATAAAGAGGAACATAAGCACTAGAGAGAGAATACGCCTCTCTTCCCTTTTCCGTGCTGAACATTGCAAGATGGCTGCCACTGGCTGAGCCATTTAACGCAAGTGAGGAAAATCACAAGACACATTGTCAGACTACGTGACCAAAGCAGCCAGTTTCCAGCTCCAAAATTATTGTCATATTTAAGCAACTGAGTTTTCGTTGTGTTTCAGAACAGGTGTCAACTAAGGGGGAGTGACCATCAAATCAACTGAGAGAAGGTAAACATCTAGAAAATACTAGAAAACAAACAAATAAAGAAATCTTACATAATTGAATTATTTTTGTGCAGGTGCTACTTCATAATCAGGAATATTATTAGAAGTAATGAACATTCTTCCCAGTGAAATTGGCTGATTATATATGATTTTTATTAAATTCCTCAGGCTACCTTGAGGTTTTCTCTCCTAATTACTGTAGTTTGTACATGATTTTAAAATTGCCTAAAATCCATTTTGTCTGCTAGTTTGCATAAACACAATAGAGGTATATCAAGAGCTGGAATAGTATAATTCAAAGAATATCATGATTTCATAAGTATGCCTGCCTGAAAAGAAATAGGATAGTAACACTTTGGAGGGTTTCAAATACTTTATAGAAAATATATCAAAAACTCATATTACAGGGGAGGTTTTGGATAGATGAATGAGAAGCATCATCACAATAACATTAATGGCAAATAAATCAATACAAATTAAAAGAAAACAAAAACCCAGTAAATCAGAGAGGTTGGAAGTTCATGAAGTGCCTGTAACTATAATTTATAATTGTTTCTCTAATGAAATGTATCATTTCATCAACATAACATTATCTTAATTTTTAATAATTAGTTAGAAGCGTATCCACACACTTGAGCACTTGGAGAATATCACTGATACCCTTCCCCATTTCCCAATTTCCTGGTTCTCTAAGTCTGTCAAAATAAAAATGTATAAGGTATTCACATGTCATACTAACATTACCAGTTGCTATTAATTGACTCATTTTGTCCCCATGTGTTATAGAGTGGAACTGTGTTCCGTAGTTTTTTCAACTGTGTTCCATAGGGTTTTCCTTTTGGAAACAAATCACCAGGTCTTTCTTCCAAGGTGTCTCTGAATGAGTTCAGACCACCAACCTTTTTGTTAGTAGTTGAGCCCTTAACCATTTGTGCCACACAGGGAAATATATAGTGGCATTATCTGCTCATTAATTATATTCATATATAAAAATGACAAGAACATTTGTGTAGGGGTATGAAAACTTAAAGCCTCTTTCTCCACAAGGGACCCAACTCCGACTACTACTTTCTAGGATTCCACCCCAAGCAAAGAGAAGGGTTTTTACAAGATTGATCAAACTTCAGGGGCAGTATTTGCACCACAGTGAGTACTGGGCATTGCTTCCTTTGTTTTAACAGTAGAAAGTAGAAAGTGGGTATTTATGAAATTCTGAACCACCTTATCCCAGAGTTCTGTGTTGTAAATCCCATCATGCTCTTGTTTCTTATTTTAAAGAGTAGTTGTCATTAGCCCTGGTTCTTTGTCTCTATTACCTTTAAAATACTACCAAAACTTTTTCTACTTACTCTACAAACATTTTGAAAGCTCTCTAAAAGTAATAATAATAATTTGAGATAAATGTAGTATATTGTAGGATAAAATTTTCTAATATTAAGGCATGAAATTATTTTAATATTATATTAATATACACTTAATCATAAATAACTTCTCTTTGTAGAAATGATGTTTTTCTTACAAATGCTATTTATCTTAATAACTCATATAATTATAATATACTTATGTCCACATATTCTGCAAATGATTTGGGGAGACTTAGAAGTGAATATTTAAAGTTGTACCGTTAAAATTGAGAGTGGAAAACGATTATACAACTAATATAGGCTTCCATTATTAAATGTTTAAGCACCTCATTCAATTCTAAGTTTCTTGTAAGCCAGGAATAAAATGAAAATAGTATACAGTGTATACATCTCATTTTCTGATAAATGACGTTATTTCAACAATAGGTAATACTCTTCTACCTTGGTGTGTATATATATATATATGTGTGTGTGTGTGTGTTTAACACATTCCAATAAAAAATGAATTAGATACAATGGACTGAATCTTCAGAAGGGGTATTAGAACATGAGGAAATATTCAATTTAAGAGAGTTTCTTTAAAGCTTCAAGAAATAGGCAATAACATGTTATGAAAAAAGATAGTCATTACTCCTAACGTATTTGTACCACTATTTGTGAGTATCTTCTTCAATGTAGTAGGAGAAAAGAGAGTAATGGTAAAAGAAATCAGAGATTAGTATTGTGCAGCATGGCTATGTCTAGGGTTATTTACAAGATTTGATTTTAAACACTGCACATTTATTTTGTGATGACAGCATTAAATGTGGCAGCAGAATGTTTGAGCCTACTTTTCATTCCACTTGAACATTGATCTGCGAAAAAGCTGTAGCAGCAATGTTAATCAATGCATAAAGCTAGCACTACCATCCCATAATTCACTAGGATAGAGACAAGAAATGGTGGACCCAGCGTTAATATGTGGCTGCACTCATCTGGATTGCAGTCAGTTTAATTTAAGCAGCAGCTGAGTAGATCATTTATCAGGATTGAATGGATTACTGTAATTCATTGCTGTGATTGTAGGGAAACCGCAGTGGTAGGGACGTGTGGCTCTGACTCATAATGACACCACCTGGCTGGTTGCTTTCTGTAGGTGCTATTTTAGGTAGAACCCATTTTCTTTCAGAAATTTTAGTACACCGTTGACTCATTAAAAAACTAAACTCAGATAAACAAAGCATCATCTTCCAAAGCACACTGAGAAAGATTAAAAGTCTATTCATTCATTTCGAAAGGAAAGAAGCCCGTGTGAGGGAAATACATTATGGGGATCACTGATCGTCCCTCCTTCTTCCAAAACCTCTGTGCTCTCCGTTCCAGGATGCAATAACTCTGGCCTCATACACTCCTTGATATTTTTTATAGCTTCTGGGAGAATTCAAAAATTTTGATCCAGGTGTGCCTTAATATTTAGTATTTAAATCCTGAACCCTCCTAGTTAATTCCCCCTTTATCATACTGATGCCCCCCTCTCAGTTAAAGTGGAAGAGATTCAAAGTTATACAGCATGTTTTTTGTGTGTTTTTTTTTTTTTTTCCCCTAGCCTACGCGCTTAAAATACAGGTAAAACACTGATATGTTTCTGAAATATGTAAATCAATTTCAGACCTTCTTCAGTGCTTCTGGAGCCCTGATGACACCGTGGTTAAGAACTCGCCTGCTAGCCGAAAGTTCAGCAGTTCGAATCCACCAGCCACTCTTTGGAAACCCTGTGGGACAGCTCTACTCTGTCCTATAGGGTTGCGATAAGTCAGAATCTACTGAACGGCAATGGGGTTGGTTTTTGGTTTTTCAGTGCTTCTGAGTACCCCCTGGTGGCACAGTGGTTAAGAGCTAGGCTGCTAACCAAAATCTCGGCAGTTCGAATCCACTAGGGGCTCAGTTGGAAACCCTATGGGGCGGGTCTGTCCTATGTCGGGTATATCGCTATGAATCCGAATTGACTCGACCTCACTGGATTTGGTTTTTTCGTTTTTAAAGGACATCACTTTTTAATCGCTTTGGTAACCAAACAAACAAAAACTTTTCTAAATTTAATCTGTTCTCTCTTTTTTCTTATTCTGACTCACACATTCATAAAAATCCTTATTGAGCATTATCCTGTGCAAGCACATTTCAAATGATTAAAATATCAGCTTCCAATCCATTTTTTTTTTTTTTCTGATTAACCACTTATCTTCCCGATGAATTCACGTCCTTCTCTCCACCTTACTAGTCCAAGTCCCCAGTCACTTTTGCTGAGGATATTTATAACAAGTTTCTTATATTTTCCCCTGTACACATCTTCACTACTCTTCAGACTTTCTATCAACAGCACTTTTTTTTTTTTAAAGCAAATGCTAACTTGAAGCAATTCTATTTAAAATATCTTTATCAACAGGTTCACTCTCTAGAACCGACAGGTTAAGCCCAGATTCCATGGTGCCATCTATCTAAAGAACTCTGAATGACTCTTGTTTTATTCTCCATCCCTCTCCCTCTCAAATTCCACTTTTCACCCACAATGATTTATTTGAGGTAAGGTGTCTTGCTGTTTTAGTAGTCCCTGAATTTGCACAAGATGTATGTTCTGCAGGAGTAGTCTTCTGCCCTCATTAAACCTCTAGTCATCCTTCAAGGCTTCACCTACCTACCACCTTTGCGCTGAGCACTCCTCTGAATAAAATCCTCCTCCTAGTCAAGTTCAATTTTAGGTTATATATACATATACCCCTGTTTGTGTCATGCACTATGTATACAATTGTGTGTTTCCCTGTCTCTCTCCCTTACTACACTCAATTTATATACTTATATACATACTTACATGTTTGCTCATAATTCATTGAAAAAATGGATTTATTGAAAAATCATTTCTTTGGCATCACTTTTTATCAATTATAAGAATAATCATTGCAGAAACAAAGATAAAAATTATATCCTTTGCTTTCAAGGAGCTGCGAGTTTATCATTACGTCTATGCATATCCATCACATAAATTTGAAGTTCTAAGTAAATACGAACTCAATGAATACATGAATGAATAATTGTTCAGTCTTTTATATATCTGTTATTTATTCTATCAGGGGCTGTCTACCTCAGTTGTCTCTTGACCATCAAATAATTCCATACATTATTTATTTCCTGATTATCTTTTATATTAATTTTTCAACTACTAATAATTTAGTAAAGTAAGGGACTCCATATTGGAAGGAATGACTTTGATGTCATCTTGTGTATTTTATCTATGTAGTATGTTTTGAAAATTTATAATTAGTGAATGCAGACATTTTATGTAAATCACAATGCTATTTTGTAAATACAATCATTTTAGAGTCATAATCAAATGAAAATTTATGAGTGATAGCAAATTTTTAAAGGTATATAATCACGTATTGCCCACTCATTTAAGAACAATATAACTAAGGAGTACCTTCTTTTATAAGTCAGAGTTTTGATAATCTACATATGATAACAGGTAAAATTAGAGAATTTTGGTATTAAAAGACATGTCATGAAATGTCTCAAATGGAACAAGTGATTGTTTTAAACATACTTTGCATTTTTCACTGTTAACGTATTTCTGCTTCAATAAGTAAGTTTTAGTGGAGTTTGAAGAACAAGTATTCCACAGAATTGTAGAAAATTGAAAGAGAAATAACTTACTGTGTATGCAAACCTTGCATGAAAGTATGCTCTTAAATCTTATTTTTTTCAGATATAGTCATATATTTCTTACATTTGTACTTAAATGTTTAAAAAAATAGTTTTAGGGTCTACTGTAGTTGTTCACGGAAACCCTGGTGGCATAGTGGTTAAGAGCTACATCTGCTAACCAAAAAGTTGTCAGTTTAAATCCACCAGGTGCTCCTTGGAAACTCTATGGGGAAGTCCTACTCTGTCCTAAAGGGGTCGCTATGATTCCGAATTGACTTGAGTTGGAAGTGACTCAGTGGCAAAGGGCTTTTGTTTTTTTATAGCTGTTCACAAATATTTAAAGAAAGGAAAACTCTATGATACACTAAATATAACTTCAATTATTGATGCAATAGTAATAAAAGTCACATAATAGGTATGCTAATAATTGCCTTCTTCGATCCCATACTTATCAGATTCTTTAAAACTTTCATGACATTAATTTATTACTTTCAGAAATACTAAATCTCAATAACGTCTCTGTAAATTAACCGTAGGGTAATAGATCAACAATTGATTATTGAATGGTGAATATAAATGTGTCTCTGACTAAGCCATATACATGTTCTATTTCACTTAATTCTTATAAACATACAAATTATCTCTATTTAATGGTAAGAAAAGCAAGTCTCAGAAGAGCTATGTATTTGCTGAAAGTCACACACAAAAAACTAGTGGGGATGTAAAAGAGAGAGGATTCATTTTCATATTTAGATGAACTTATGTTTTATAGTAGAGTTGGTCCACTGTGTTAATCTCAATCTCAAATTTAAGCTTTCTGGGCTCTTGTTTCCTTTCTCTGAGATACCCTTCCTTTTTTATGGAAAGCAGCACATGTTTACAGTTGAGTAGTTTTTATCAGATTGCTTCTTGCCAATAAAATTTGGTGTTCCAGCAACCTCATTTCATTTCTTATTCTTTTTTCCCTTTTTTTTTTTTTTTTAGTCCAGACTGGTAGTGTTTTCTGTTGATATAATTTTCTCAAGAACCTTGTGAATCTTGCCTGGGTTTCATGGGGATTCACTCCATTAGACAAAAACTACAAGACAAAGGGCATGTTTTTGTAGATGATCCTGTCTGTATTGTTGGCTCCTGCTGGCATAGTTGAGAAGCAACCCCCTTAAATTGCCTAGAAGCCCTCGGGCTTGGTGGAAATCCATGAGGCACATACATAATCTCATAAACAGGCCTTTTGCATGACTAAAGACCCTGACCTTTGGTATTTCTAAGGTTTTGAGGAAAGCTTACACAACAATATTCTAGTTTTTTTTTTTTTTTTTCCTCAATGCCTTACCTGCAGAAGCAATCTTTTA
Source organism: Loxodonta africana (assembly GCF_030014295.1). NCBI lineage: Eukaryota > Metazoa > Chordata > Mammalia > Proboscidea > Elephantidae > Loxodonta > Loxodonta africana. The sequence goes on along the minus strand of NC_087358.1, from coordinate 19,981,682 downwards.
ATTTTCAACCTATTTTGCCATCTGGGTAAAATAAAAGTTTTCAAAATCAACGAGTCCTTTTTGTTTGTTTGCTTTATTTTGTTTTTAACAGGTTTTCCCTAAATTTGTCTCTATTCTAACATTTTACCATAAGCAGCAAGAAGAACCCTTCTTGCTTGGAAACCTCAGCTAAATGTCTAAGTTCATAGTTTACCAGTTCTGCTTTCCATATACCTGCAGGATACAATTTTGCTAAGTTTTCTGCCACCAAGTAACAAAGGTATCAGTTTCTCCAGTTCCCAATAGCCATATGTGCAAAACGAGTCATGCTTTCTTTAAGGGGATTTAGACTTTCTCAATGACACTTCAAGGAGCCCCGATGGTACAGTGGTTAAGCACTCAGCTGATAACTGAAATGTTGGCAATTAGAAACCACCAACTGTTCCTCAGAAGAAAAATGTCACAGCCTGCTTCCGTAAAGATTTACAGCTTTGAAAACCCTATAGGGCAGTTCTATTCTGTCCTATAATGTTGCGATGAGTTGGCATTGACTTGATGGCAGCAGGTTTTAGCAACACTCCTCACTGCTACCTGATCCCTTACTGGCAGTATTTCAACATTCAAACTTCTACAGATTCTAGGCTTTTACTGTCATGATTTTAACAATTTTTATCAAAATTTCCCAGCTTCTGCTCATTGTGTCAGTGCAAAGCCACTCCCACATTTTAGCTGTTTCTTCAACATCACCCCACTACCAGATACTAAAATCTGTATTTGTTTTCAATTGCTGTGCACCAAATTATGACAATGCCCATATATTAAATCAGTGTTTTCATGGCTGAGCATTCTACCTTGGCATGGCTAGGGTCTTTGTGCAGTGTCTCATAAAGCTGAAAAATCTAGGTGTTCACTAGGCTACGTTTCTATCTAGAAACTCTGGTAACAACTCAACTTCTGTTCTCATTCAGGTTCTTGGCCAAATTAAGTTACTGGAAGTTGTAGGACTGAGGTCCCCCAATTCCTTGCTGGTTGTCACTCTCTGCTTCTAAATGCCTGTAGTCTTTCTTGCTGTGCCACCCCTCCATTTTCAAAGCTAGTAGGATATTTTTCCTTTCATAGGGTTCCTCTCACTCTTTGATGCTCTGACTCCTGTCTCTGACTTCTAGACCCAACTTAAAGAGCTTATGTAATTATCTCAGGCACAGTTAGATAATTTTTCTGTCTTAAGGTCAACTGAGAGTCCGTGGACGCTACAAATCATTTAAATACTCAACCATTAGCTGAGACGTTGGTGGTTCAGAGCCTTGCAAGACAACATTGGTGATCTGTTTCCAAAAGGTCACAGACTGGAAAACTCTATGGAGTAGTTCTACTCTGAAATGCATGGGGTTGCCATGAGTCAAAATCTATTCAAAGCAACTAAAAACAACAAGATCAACTGACTTTGGCCAGTTATGTCTAAAATCCCTTCCAAGCTGTACCAAGATAAGTGATCAGTACTTAACTGAACAGTTTAGAAGCTGTATGTATACCTGGGTCCAAGAGTTTGAGGGCCATCTTAAAATTCTGCCTGCTACAATTGCTATCAATCGTACACCTTGATGGTATCCCTGCTTTTGCAAAGCAATAAATTAAAGTCCTCATGTTCTTGAAAAGACAATTCTCTTCTAATAAAATCTTAGCAGAAATTAATAAATTATTTTGTTTGGTCAAGAAATTTTAAAAACCCTAAAATTACATTTTTTTGAAAATGAAAAATTTAATTGTTTTTACAAGAACGTTATTTAGTATATTTAGTGAAACACTGATGGCTCAGTGGTTAAAATGCTCAGCTGCTAATCAAAAGTTCAGCATTTCAAACCCATCATCTGCTTCATGGGATAAAGATGTGGTTGTCTGTTCCATAAATATGGAAATCCAATGAGGCAGTTCTACTCTGTCCTATAATGTTGATATGAGTCATATTGACTCAGTGGCAATGGGTTTGCTTGGGTTTTAGAAAATTATTAATTACTAATACATGCATGTTGCATAATCTATAAATTTCAATATGTATCTGAAAATATTTCTCTTTTTCTGTATTATATTGAATTGCAGAATTGTAGAGTTAGTAGATGTTACAGATTGAATTGTGACCCCAAAAATATGAGTTGTAAATACCAAACCCTTTCCCTGTGATTATAATCCTATTTGGGAATCGGCTATCTCTGTTGCGTTTATGGGGCAGTATTAGTGTAGAGTGCGTCTTAAATTAATCTTTTTTGAGTTACACCCATCACCATTGAGTTAAATCCAATTCATAGTGATCCTACAAGACACAGTAGAACTGCCCTATAGGGTTTCCAAGACTGTAATCTTTACAGGGAGCCCTGCTGGCTTAGAGGTTAAGAGCTCAGCTGCTAACCAAAAGGTGAGCAGTTCAAATCCACTGGCCACTCCTTGGAAACTCAATGGGGCAGTACTGCTCTGTCCTAGAGGAACAGAAACTCAAAAGAGACAAGGAACTCCCTCTGGAGCAAACAGAGAGAGAAAGTCTTCCCCTAGAGCCAGCCCTCTCAACTCAGACTTATAGTCTCCTAACTGAGAAAATAAATTTGTTAACACCATCAACTTGTGGTATTTCTATTATAGCAGCCCTAGACAACTAAGACAGTAAGTAATACATAACTATGTTGGTATTTTCCTTCCAAAAGAGTGTTAAAATTTTACATCAGAATAATGTTTGTTTAATTTTGTATTCCTCAGAAAAAAATTGCAAGCCAGATATCATTTTTCAACCTCAAACTTTTTTATAGTAGCATTCTCTATGAAATGAACAATATAATAACTGCCAATGTATAAATATTGTAAAGTCAATCTATTACTTGACAGATTTTACTGTTCACAAATCTTTCTTTATTCCTATCCAAGTGGTAAGCTCCCATCCATCAATAGTACACATGAATAGCACCGATTTCATGATGCCAGTGTAGGCAGTGTTATGCATGTATTTTCTAGTTTAACTTGCAGGTAGACTCTATCAATAGTCTTAGTTTTGAATTAACAACACAGGGTGATCAATTTGCCTCCTAATCAGAAAGATAGATCCTCAAAGGTGAATTCTACAAATCCTTTGTTATTTCATGTATTACATGTTAGAATTGTGGGCATAATCTTGTTGGTAAAATCAGTGGCTATACATTGCAATCATGGATTTTAAAAATGGGTTTTCACTGAAGAATTAGTGGTGTTTGAAGTAAGTGTATTGGGTAATATATTTTGGAGACATTCTCTGCACTTGCAAAAACAAAGCAATCCATTGAACCCTACATGCAATTTCCTTGAAATTGACTGCATAGACATAAATATTAAAGGTTCCTGCAACTACGCATGACTTTGGAGTATCCCCTCTATCTGATGCTGTCTATAAGTTTAACTGAGTCATGTCCATAATATATTGTTTTTCATACAAAGTGTGGTAGGGCAGACAATAGTGACTTCACTGAACTTAAAAGAAAGTTTGCATTAATTTTTGCCAGTCCCTGCTAATTACTGTTATCAAACTTTTTATTTGAAAATTTTCTTTCATTTTAAACTTAGATGAAGTATAGATAGAATTGCTATATTTTACCTAGCTCTAAGTATCGGCAGTTACAATGATTTATCAAATAGTTCTGCATGACCAAATAGGACAGCCATTTAGTAAGACTTATATTTTGTTACTAGACAAGCTGGTTTTTTAAGAACAGCATTCATTTCTTAAAATAGAATAAATAGTTATACAGATTACACTCAAAACAAAGAATAAGAACTACTTTTAGTAACATTTTTCTTCATGATGCTTCCAATATTTGGATGTCATTTAATGTATTGAAAGAGTAATTCTGGATTTAGAGAGCAACAACTCAAGTGCTTATAGGCAACGTGTACGGCTAATCCATTCTTTTTAGTCATTTATTAGAAAGATACTCATTTGTAACAAGACACTGAGGATGCAAAGGTGCTCACATTCTACTCAGGTAGACAGTCATTAAATAAACAGTGATGAGGCGATGTGCAAAATATTCTAACAGGTTTAAGAAGAGCCTTGGAAGAGTGTTGTGGAGAGAAGAATTTGAGGGAACATAAAAGGATTGTTAGAAAATGAACATTTGAGCTAAACTTAGAATGATATGCAGCAGTTGGGGTAACTGAAGGAAAAAGGAAAGAGTTTGAGTAAATGTATAGAAGTGTAACCATACAATTATATTTGGGCATTCTTGTGAATCTATATGATATCAATGAACTCTATAGTGTAATGTGGATTTTGCCACTGTGACTCCTATCAAGCCCTGGTGGCACACTGGCTAAGAGCTCAGCTGCTAACCAAAAGGTAGGCAGTTCAAATCCACCAGCCACTCCTTGGAAACTCTATGAGGCAGTTCTACTCTGCCCTATGGGGTTACTATGAGTTGAAATTGACTCAATGGCAATGCGTTTATTCATATCCAGAGAAAGCTGGGAGTAAGACAGTCATATGGAGCCACAAGTTTTTTGTTTCATTGAGACATTACCACTAGCTCAAAACTTTAGTAGCCTTCTTGTATTCTGTTTGACTCTGTCAACTCACTGTGACAAACATTGCACCCAAACTTCATCTTGAGACATTTCTTCTATCTGCTATAATTTTGTTTCTTAGTCTCTGTTTCATGTAAAAGGCTGGTCTTCTGAAACTGAAAGGCTTTGTTGGGAGAGCTTCAACCTTCATCTGATATTTGCTATGTGTCATTTCATTTAACTAAAAAGTCTTAACTATAGTTGTAAAAAATATATATGTTCTTAATCTGATCATTGCTTCGGCTGAGTTTAAATTGAACTTTGTGCTTGAAGATTTTTACAATTTTGCCTTTCACCATTCAGGGGTGTAAAGCTGTCAGCTTTTCCAATATAGCAAAACTTTGAATTTCTGAAAAGTTTCTATTACAATTCTCATCTCTTTCCAAACCCCTGTCAGCTATTCTTTTAAGATCGTATCTTTCTTATAATATCTTGTGAAACACAGTCAATAACATCCAACACACGAGATCTAATGTGCTGTATTTAAACTTCTTTCCTTAGAGATACAAGTTAGTTAAGTGTGTGGTCAATTTCAAATAGCAGCTCTTAAAATATAATACAGGCTAAAATATAGGTTAAATTGATTTAAAATTATGGCATAACATACAAGATTGATTATTTAGAAAAGAGTAGTTGTCAAAATTATCAGCTTTAGGAATGCATCATTCTTTGCCCCGCAGATGTATTCTGCTGACTTCCATGGAAGGGGAAATATAATTTCAATTTTCAGCTACAAAAGCTGAAATTCTTAAACTTAGAGAGTCTACATTAAATGTTCAAATAAGTATATATATGTGTGTGTGTATATATATATATATATATGGCTCAGGTGTTAATAGCTATATGTACAGAGTGATTCCAGATATAGGACTAGAAGACCAAAAAGCCTAACATCATAATACAGAGGACTTATTTGTGGGTAACACTTTAGACCCTAGATGGATTAAGGAAAGTTCAATCAAAAAGCCTTTTCAGAGCCATAAGGATGTCAAACAGGAATGTAAGACAGGCTTGCCTAAATGGGATCTGAAAGGCTTTGGTGGATGTATTAATTTCCTCAGACTGCCATAACAAAATACCACAAACAGCATGGCTCAAAAGAACAGAAATTTATTCTTTCACAATTAAGTCCAAAATAAAGGTGCTGGCCTGGGACTACGCTCTCTCTAAAGGCTCTAGGGAAGGAATCATTTATTGCATCTTCCAGCGTCTGGTGGCCCCAGTTGCTCTTTGTTTTGGGGTAATATAAACACCTTCTCCTCCATCTTCACTTGGCCGTCTCCCTGTATGTCTACCCATATCTGTGTCTCTTTTCTTTCTTATTTTTATAAGGACTCCACTCATATTGGATCATGGTGCCCACCTTACTCTAGCAGGACCTCATATAAACTAATTAAATCTTCAAAGATTCTATTCCCAAGTGAGGTGATATTCACAGGATTAGGATTTCAACATATCTTTTTGGGAGACATAATTCAACTCATAACAGTGGGAAGGCATCATCCTTAATATTAAATTGAGAAATGGTTTACACGCTCGGTTACTTATGAAAAGTTTGGCGGTTTGAATCAACCCAGAGGCACCTCTGAAAAAGGCCTGGCAGTCTAAAAATATCACAGCTATTGAAAATGCTTATGGAGCATAATTCTGCTTTGAAATACATGGGACCTCCATGAGTAAGAACCAACTCCACAGGTACTTTTTTTTTTTTAACAAAATGAGAAGAAAAGTAAATCAAGTATAAGAGAGAATAAAAGATGGAAATTAATATTAAATTGAAATGCAAAGAATAAATAAAGCTGTAATTTACTGACAGAAATGGAGTGTGTAGATTTAAGAACTTGAGCTCATTAATTCTTCCAACAGAAATTGATGCTGGGTAATTAGCAGGGATAGTTTGAATTTCTGCTTATAAAAGAATGGTGTATAAAAACAACAAAAGCCTGTTTATTATGTGTGTGCATGCTAAGAAAAGGTAGAACAACCACAACGAAAAAGAAAGTGAAATCAATTTATTCCTTACTATGTGACTAAATGTATTATTTGAAAGCAAATACTGTTGTGCCTTTGTGTGAATATAGAAAATAAATCTGCGCCTTAAAAGAAAATTCTTAATATTTCCATTAATAACACTAAGCCTCCTAATAAAATCATGCATAAAACAAGAATGTTGTTCCAAATCTACCAGTTTTTGATTTATCACTCTCAAATCCAATCATATATAAATTAACAGTTTTAATTACTTCCATGCTCAGTTGAATTGGAAACATGCTTTAAGAGATGTATTAATCTGATATTAACCACAGTTCTTTACTACCTTTAGTTCTTTTATATCTTCACTGTGAAACTAACAAATAGCCTGCAACAGAAAGGGAAGTTTACACTGATATAGTTATGATATGAAATTGTAATGATGAATCATCACACTAGTAGTTTTTTTTTTTTTTTTTTTTTAACATGTGAAGCTGAAGTGTTAACGAGTGAAGCAGAACTCACAAAATTGAGGAAGGAAAGACCCTCAATTATAGTTTGGCCCAACAGGTGGGTGCAGGTTGAAGGTATTTTCAAATCACCAGGAATACAACTGACACCAAAAGAGAACCCAAATAGTCATTAAATTGCCTTATCCAGGTAAAAACAAAGCAGAAAAAGGGTAAATTTTCTAAATTAAATTTCCCGGAAAAAAAAAAAAAAAAAAATTCTTGAGATAATGCTCTTGAGAGTAAATGGAATACTAGGAATCTAGTTATCCATAACTCTTCCTGTTGAGAAATACCAAGATGTTCACATTATTAAATATTTTAAAATTTCACAAAATATAGCCAGTAATTTATAGCCAATAATTGAAAAAGAGAGATGGTATACATGTAGATCTCTTAGAATACAGTAAAATAATAGGTATAGTTGTATAGCAAAAAGACATTTTTTCATCAGGGCTTTCACTCATGTTTCTCCAAAAATACAAATCTAGTTGCAATATTAATGTTCCTGGGATATGACAAAGGAATTTTCCATATCAAAATTTAAGTAATAACTCATTCAATCTTATCCTATTTGATAGCCACATTTTTAAAACTGTAAGTAGTTTTTTCCTGTTGCATTGGAACTTGTTAAAAATCAGATCTGAGGGTGAAAATCTCTAAGTAAATATCCTGCCTTCTTAGTTCATAGAAATGTTACCTTCGAAGTTAGTCTAAATCCTGCTGGGCTCATTAAAAGGTATCCATCTTATATCAGCTGCTCCTCAGAAACTTCATTTGTCCCTATAAGCCAATAATATAAGAGAAGAACTAAGAGATAGTTATCTGACTACCATGGGGTAAGTTGTTCAGTGGCCACAACAAATGACTTGTAAGTTTAGGTCTGTGAGAGAAAGAGGGTTTTTAGAATCATCTATTTTGTGTCTAAGGAGCTCTGGTGGTATAATGACTAAGTGATGGTCTGCTGTAGAGCAGAGAGTGGAATCCACCAGGTTTTCCACAAGAAAAAAGACGTGATGATCTGCTGTCGTAAAGATTACAGCCTAGGAAACCCTATGGGGCAGCTCTACTCTGTCCTATATAGTCGCTATGACTTGGCATGATGTGATGACACTCAACAACCATCTGTGTCTTCCACTTAGAAGCTAGTTTCACCTCAATAGGGAAATGTGGAAAATTACAGGGCCCTCAGAGAACAATGCTGCTGTAATGTGGAAAATAAAAAAATCCAGGGATTTGCAATCTGTCTTCTCACTTCTTGTCACGCCATGGATACCAAATGAATATCTTGAAATGTAATAAGAAGGATTAAGAAAACTTGCTATGAACTCCCTTCCCCAGGAAGTCAACCTGCTCAGCAAAGGGTAATCTACTGTGACATCAGGCAATTGGACCTGCACAAGGTGGAGCATGACCATGCCATGGAAATTAGCAATGTGATGATCTCACATAGTTCTAAGAACTATGTGCTCTGCCCCACACACAAAGTCATCATTTGAATTTCTGTGACTCAGAAGTCATTGTGGTCATTCATCATTAGAGAAGTAGTCACGACAAATGGACAACACGTTGTAAACTTTTTCTTGTCCTTTGAGAGACTTTTATCTCCCCCTCTCATCTCTTCATTGTGTCCTACCATTTTAAGAAAGGTACATTTTCTGAGAAGCAGACTGTAGTACTACCCGCTTCTTAGTCTCCCAGGCTTAACTCTAGTCTTTAATAGGCAAAGAAAAAAAAGAATGCTGGATTAGGTGTGGAATAAAAATTTTAAAAACCCAAGTAAATTAAGGAGACCCTGGTGGCGTAGTGGTTAAGTGCTATGGCTGCTAACCAAAGGGTGAGCAGTTCGAATCTGCCAGGCACTCCTTGGAAACTCTATGGGGCAGTTCTACTCTGTCCTATAGGGTCACTATGAGTCGGAATCTACTCGAAGGCACTGGGTCACTGGGTTAGCAAACTAAACCCACCACCACCGAGTCAGTTCCAACTCATAGTGACCCTATAGGCTTTCCAAGGCTGTAAATCTCACAGACTGCCACATTTTCCTCCAGCAGAACTACTGGTGGTGTTGAACAGCCTACATTTCAGTTGACAGTCAATCGCTTTAATGACTGCACCACCAGGGTGTTTGCACATGACACAAGGTGGCTGAAAAATTACAGAACCTAGATAAAAGTTGGTGAATAGAGTCACAAGCCAATGAAAAAGTAAATGTATATATAAACACAGTTGAGGGAAAATCTTTAAAAATGATAAATAGATGTATTTTCTTGTTTATACTCTCAAAATTGAGGTACCTCAACGGAAAGAAAATAACCGTAATTGCTATACTCTTCTATTTGTCCTATTAAGTTATACTCTAACTAGCTTAAGCAGCTGCTAGGCTTAATATTTCATTCAACAAGAAGGGAATGTAAATAAAATATAACTAATTCATACAACATGATTTCAATGGCAAATACATTGAAGTTTTATTTTTAAATCTTAGAATTATTCAGGTGTACAATACAAATCAGTAAATCTTTTACAAATTCATAGCATTATTATGGAAGCACAGAGCTGATGTGGCTGGGAGGGAGGATTTACTTTTCATTTGATGTTTCAGCCTTTTAAAACTCGCAGTAGCTGTGTCTCATGACTTTTCATTTCCAAACATCTGCAGAATGCTTTTGTTCTTCCCATGTAATTTAATGATTCAGAAAATTCTCACAGATATTAGCCTAATTCATTACTCCACTTTTAATCTTTCCAGGTTTAAATATGGAGCTTAAGGTAGTCATATCTATTTTCTCCCTAAGTGTATTACCATTATCATCAGTGACTAGGCAATTACAGGCTTCAGCATCCATTCTTCACAAACAGCAATTTTCATAACTTACAAAAAGAAATGAAAATGGTTTCCTTCATGATAACATTGGTACTTAAATTATTTATGTGATAAGAGAAGAGCCAACATTAATCATAAGATGTAGATGATGCATGTTCCTTAACCTTTTTCAACACTTGTGATGATGCAGGATGTAGAGAGATTTATACGAGAATTTTTGACCCCACTTTAAATTGAGATATTATGAAGGCCAAATAAAATCTCTAACATAGCATTCAACATTTGAATAATGTGTTTTGATTCCATTCCCCTCTTCTCAAATCCCAGGAACAAAAACACTGAGGAATACATCAGAGACTGTAATGTCTAAGTATTTTAGTTGATTTTTTCCAGACAATTTGTTATTTTCATCTACATCAAAGAATATAAGCTACAATCTTGAAATGCTGTTAAAAACATTCTTTAAAACCTGTCGTTGCTCTCAAAAGCTATCACAAATAATCGCATTCATTATTTCATATTTACAGTAGGAATACTCTTATAATATCGGGACACTTACTATTATTTGTGTTTGCGTTCAGGAAATTTTGTGAATCTACAAAATGAAAACTGGATATGTTTTAATACAAGTTAGCATTGTTGCATATCTATACTTACTTTTTTCAATTTTCATAAATAATTGACTTCATATTAAAACAGTGAGTTTTGGTTGACATATTTTATCTCCTCATTTGAGGAGGTGTTATATTTGAATGATTGCTACATAAACACATATTCACTTCACTGCTTTCAGCCTGTACTAATAGAAAACATATCTAGGCACCATTCATTCTTATAAATGTACTGCCTATAGATTAAACATAAAATGTCAACTCTCCTGATTAGTCTAAAAACACTATTAATATAATATGAAAATGATATCTGAGATACTAAAAAGAATTCTAAGCAGATTATTTTATTATAACATTGCTTTTGTTGTTATTTTGTTTTTTTTCCCCCCGTATGAACTATTTGAGTAATTTAGGAACATGTGAGTATCCAAATAGATCAAAGAAAATAACTAAGTGTCAAATATTAAATATTATGGAATCATCAATTCATAGACACATAGATCATTGTTGTTATTAGGTGTCATTCAGTTGGTTCCAACTGATAGTGACCCTGTGTCCAACAGAATGAAACACTACCCGGTCCTTTGCCATCCTCACAAACTTTGTTATGCTTGAGCCCATTGTTGTAGCCAAGGTGTCAATCCAACTCTTTGATGTTCTGTTTCGTTTTTCCTGACCCTCTACTTTACCAGGCATGATGTCCTTCTCCAGGGGCTGGTCCCTCCTGATAACATGTCCAAAGTACATGAGATGAAGCCTCTCCATCTGTGCTTCTAAGGAGCATTCCGTCTGTACTTCAAAGGTCATTATCTTTCTCATAATATACATGTTTTAGCTTATTTACCTTTTGTAATCTTGGATACAGGTACAATTTAAGTCATAATATGTGTTTATTTAATTTAGCTCCTGTAAGGTATCGCCATACTCCATTCTTCTACCAAAGTATCTACTGATATCTGAGTTTTGCTATTTTATTGATAACAGATTTTTATTAATGAAAAAAAAACTTAGAATATGCACAAGTATAAGTGGAAATATAGGCATAGCTATAGATGTATAACTGGAGTACCACTTGACAGTGTGTGCAGCTGAAAAATATTTGAAGAATTAAATAGTTGAAATCTTCGAATTTTGATCAAATATATAAATTTTACATACCTAAGAGATTCCATAAAGCTCAAGCCTGATTAAAAGTTTGATTAACATAAAAAACTACAAAAAGGTACATCATAATGGATTTGTTTAAAATCTAGTGGTAAAGAGAAAATATTAAATAAAATAGCTAGAGAAAAAAGAACCATTATGTATAGAGAAAAAGCTAAGAACAACAGCACTGGAAACAACAGAACACTGTCAGGAGACAGTGATAAATACCTTTGCAGTTTTAAAAGAAAAGTAAGACAGTTGTCAACTGAATTTATTATTCAGTGAATATATGTATCAAAATAAATGGCAAAATACATTCCTTTTCATATTAAAAAAAAAAAAAAAGCTGAGAGAGTTTAGTAATAGTCAAATTGCATTGCCAGAAACAATAAGTGTGGGACTTCAGATAATCTGGATCTACATAAAACTGTAGAATATCAGAAATAGTAATTATAGGAATAATTACATTTTTCATATATTAAAACTCATTAAAGATAATTAACTGTTTAAAACAAACATAATAGCTATGCAGATTTGGGTTTAAACCAGAGGTTAAAATAAATGTATAACAACAATAGAATACAGACTTAGAATGGAGAAACGAAGTTTACTGTTACAAGGTTCATATACTCTATAGCATACCATTTGAACATAAACCGTATAAAGTTTAATATTTCTACCAGAAACGCCAAAGATATCACTAAAAAAATAACTGATATATCCCTTGATAGAGTTTCAACAAATATGATAAAAAGGAATGACAATTAAATACTCAGTTCGCTCAAAAGAAGGCCAAAAATGAAGGAAAGATAACAAACATGGAAAAATAGAAAACATAGCAAGATGGCAGATTCAAATCCAATCATATTAATACTCACATTAAATATTAAGAGACAGTACTTCAGAGGCTCCATTAACCATAGTTAATTCCCATTTCTCCCCCTGCTGGGATTTTTGGGATTATTGATAAACAACAGCTCACCCTAAAATCTGATGCTCGGTTCAGATAAACAGCAGAGCTAAAGTGATGAAATTCCACAATGCCCCCTCCTCAGGTGGCCAGGCAGGGAAGTCTACATTGTAATCCATGCCGAGTCACATATTACATATTCTTCCTGGGGTCTAACATTGGCTGGAGGACAGACACTAAGTATCAGTTCTCTACAATCTCTTCAAAGGTCCTTTTGTTTTCAGCCTAGGCCTGATAGTGTAGACTGCACGCACAATAAACATCTGAGCAGGAACTCTGATTACCAGTGTGACTATTCGCTGAACGACCACTCAGTAATTTGTTATCGGGTACCACGGCAAAACTCTGGGGACTCATGAAACCCAAGAATCACTAAACTCAGAACTTTTTTTTTTTTTTTTTTAAACAGTGCATCAGGATGAAGGATAGTGTCTTAAATATATTTGTGTTAAATGAAAAAAAAAAAAAAACTCGAAGTTACACATAATTCTAAATCGAGATTTTATACCGCCTACCAGTGAATAAACAATGACACAGAAAGTCAACAAGTTTTAACTAAGATTTTAAGGAAAGCACAAACCATTTGACTGAAAGGTGGGATTATTAAACCATTTTGTGTAAGACTATGTGTACGTGCTTTTTTTTTTTTAAAGAAAAAAAAAACTCTTGCATATTTGTAGTTTGAAGGAACAGAAGAAAATAAAAAAAGAGGATATTTAATGTGCATGGAAATTGGGAGGAATATCTGCAAAACAATTGAATCAAGAGGATAAAATGCAGACTGATAGCTGAATGCTGTGAAAAGGAAAAATTAAAGAAAAAGGCCCGCTACATACTCCGAAAAGAATTAAAGTGAAGAGCATGGAGGATTATGTCAATCTGAATGGGGAGTAGAAGGGACTGTTAGTAACTGATATAAATTGCAAATAATGATTTTATTCTAAAAGTTGGATTCACTATCCACATAGTTTTCTCTTTTTGGTCTCCCTCTGACACAATCACTATGCTGTAGGCTCCAACGACAACCAGCAAGCATAGAGTTACAGCCAAGATCTGAACTGCAGTGACATCTGCCAGATAGTTCTTTTCATAGAAACATGTCCTAAATAGATTCAGAAACAGATTGAACATAACTATTCTCAAGATAGGCATATGACTAATTAAATTAAAATACATCATGCTATCTTTCCCCTTTGAGAACTCACATTAATTAGGAAGAAGAAGAAAAAAAAAAAGAAAAAAAAAAAACACTGCAAGATATTAAAGAGAAAGCTCAAAATTCATTCAAAATAAAGAAAAACAGCTCTTCTTGGTCACCCAATTTTATCCACTAGAAACCAATCACAATAAGGTGCATTCTTCTACAACAATTGATGATTTTTCAGAGGTCCATTACATATAAAACTAGTGAGAAAAATGAAGTCAAAATAAACAATTATTTTGGTGATGCAGAGTGTACAAACAAAATTTTGCTTTTTTATTTAAGGAATTTTTGTTCAGGTATTTTAATATGTATTTTCCAGCTCAATAATTGAGGTCAGGTAATGGTTATAAACATATGTACTGACTTAATTTTCTCCTCTACTTATTTATGGCTCAAATGTTTAAATTTAGCGATTGTATTAAAGTTCTTTATGGTAAATTCCTTAAATTGTTTACACTTATAGTTATTTGTAATCATTACAGTAAATATATAAAACATTTCTAGAAAGGCAGGGCCAAGATGCTGGAGTAGTCGGAAGCTTCCTGTGGTCCCTCTTACAACAAAGACCTGAAAAAACAAGTGAATCGATTATATGTGGCAATCTAGGAGCCCTGAATATCAAAGCGGAGGAACTGGACTGAGCAGCAGGGGGAGGAAGAGAGAGGTGGTTCAGAAGAAGTGAGGAGTTGCCAGAACTGACCTGGCCGGTAGCAGAACCTTGCAGGTTGGATGGGCTGGCATGTGCGGAGTGAGGGCAGCAGTGGTGCTCTAGACACGTTTTCTACATCTGGAGAGACCAAGCGGCAGAGAGTCTGCACAAGCCTCCAGAATCTATGAGAAGCAGCGCCCAATCAGCGAAAGATAAGTACAAGCCACTAACCTACTGCACAGATTAAAAAACACAAAACAAAAAAAAAAACTTTGGGAAGTATCTCTCATATTTAAAAGAAAAAAAAAAAAAAAAATTCCCCCTGATCTGTTCCAGTTCTGGTTTGGCTTCGTTGATTGCTGCTCCCCCTGGGCCAGATGTAGGACTTGTCACATGTTCTGAGCCTTTCTCCCAACTTTGGAGAGGGAACAAATAAGCAGGAAAAAATAATCTGCCAGCTCTCCTAAGGTGGAAACTCAGGGCAGGCATAGCCCCTCTGCTTAGGCACAGGCATAAGGGTCTATGGACTTTGAATGCCTTTCACCCCTGCATAGACCTGTGTGGGCCCATTTCTACAGCATAGACCCTCATTAGCACAGTTCAACAGGTTATATACCTGAAGCCTATTTTCAACTGCATCAGCTATGAGGGGGAATGGCAGATTTGTGAAATTTGACACCACCCTGCCCATTAAACTGGGTTCTCACCTACCTACATCAGGGGCCTGAGGACTGGTACCTCCACCCACTTCCCCTAGCCACCCATGACAGGGATTCAAGAATAAGCGTTGCCTTTTTTTTTTTCCCAGTCCTTACAGCCAACGGTATTGGGTGCCCATAGCCCAGCTTCAAAACTCACCCACCTATGTAACACATTTTCCACCCAGACACTCAGGGGCAGCCATCGGCCCCCTGCCTTGCTCAGCACATGACCCTCTACTGCAGCCAGATACCTGTGCCTACTCCAATCACCCTTGCCTAGCTAGGAATATAGGTGAAATCCTGCAACACATACTCGGTGATTGATGACCTGAACACCTGAGCTGAATCCACACAAGAAAAGTAAACAGAATCCTAGGTTCACATACCCAGTAACCGCTCTAACCACCTAGTGACAGGAGGTGAGAGCTTCAAACATGCTAGTAATCAAACTAATAAATTATTAATATATACGATGAGGTAAAATAAAAACCTGTTCCCGTCTAGTTGATTTTGACTCATAGCCAACCATAGGGTTTAAAAGGAGCAGCGGGTGGATTCAAACTGCCAACATTTTGGTTAGCAGCTGAGCTCTCAACCACTGTGCCTCCAGGGCTCCGAGGTAAAATAGCCACAATATATATGTGATGTCTTAGTTATCTGGTGTAGCTGCAACAGAAATACCGCAAATGGATGGCTTTAACAAATAGAATTTTATTTTATCACAATTGAGGAGGCTAGAAGTCCAAATTTAGGGTGCCAGCTCTAGGGTAAGTTCTTTTTCATCAATCTGCTGATCTAGGAGATTCTGAGTGCAGGGACGGGCCCTGAGTCCAGAGGAGATGGCCCCCTCTTGGTTCTTCACTCTTGGTCTCATGAGGTCCCCCTTTCTCTCTGCTCTGATCTTCATGTGGAATTGCACCTACCTTACCCCATCTTTGCTTGCTTCTCTGTGCCTAATCTGCCTTTTTTTTTTTTTTAAATATCTCAAGGGTGGTTGGCTTAAAACACACCATATACTGGTATAATCTCTCAACATAACAAATAAAGTCCATTCAGAAATGGGATTATAACCATAGGTATAAATGTTAGGATTCATAACACATGTTTTTTGGGGAAAAAAAATTCAATCCATAACAGAAGGTGTCTGTATTCTTTGTGTTCTGGCCCCTTCTAATAACCATATCCCTCTGACCTCTGCTTCTGTTGTTAAGGCTGCTTCACTAACTTTGATCTCTTGCTTCCCTCTTATGAAGACTCTTGTGATTATGTTGGGCCAACTCAATAGATCCAGGATAATCTCTCTGTTCAAGATCCTTAACTTAATCACATTAAAAAAAAAAAAAAAAAAACTGTTGCCATTGAGTTGATTCTGACTAATAGAGACCCTATAGGACAGAGTAGAACTGCACCATAGGGTTTCCAAGGAGTGCCTGGTGGATTTGAACTGCCCACCTATTAGTTAGCAGCTGTAGATCTTAACCACTATGCCACCGGGGTTTCCTAATCACATATACACATTCCCTTTTGCCAAGTAAGAGGATTAAGTTATAGACATCTTTGGGGACGGCATTATTCTGTCTACCATACCACCTATAAAAGATACATGGGATACAACAAAAAATAAAATGGGTGCTTTCCCTGTTACAATGGAACTTGAAGTCCAGGAATAATGCAAATATTGAAATTGTGTTTACATAAAAAGGAGTAACAGAAATGGAAACAATGGATAAGAGGTGAAACAAGGAGGATTTTTTTTTAGGAATTATTTCAAGAAATGTGGGTAACATGCAAGGGATGAATCTTCAGATATAAGAAAATTTTAGATCTTGATTGGTGCTTTAACTCACTTAATTTTTTATCTTCAGGGAAACTTATGACCTTTGGAGAGGATGCCTGAATGTTAATGAAGATTACCCTCATTTAAAAAGGGGGAATACTGTAACAATGTGACAGAGCTTATACTATTATACCAGGGAGAAGATTGTGGTATTATACATGCAAGAACTGAGTACAGTATGACAAAGCGTCTTATCAGTTAGATTATAGAGAAAAAGAAATTCTAGAAATGTTGTAAGTAGAAGCAGTTTGAAATATCCATTGTGAAGAGCAAGAGCAAACTAAGGCAGATATTATAGGAGAGGTGAACTGTATCGTTAAAGGCCAAGTAATGGTTGATACCTATGACATTATAAAAAAAAAAAAAAAAAAAATTTTTATAGTGGCATTTATTACAAGATTCTCTTCAGTAGTGCTTATCAGCTTGGTTTTAAGCACAGGATCAAACATTGTCTTGTAAATATGACAAAAAGATAACTTTTCAAGGAATTTTAAAATGTATGCCAAACAGTGATAGAGAAAATGGATTAGGCAAGTTTAGCTGAAAACAAAGACGGGAAGGCCTAGGGATTTTTATGGAGGCAAAAAAGTACACAAAGCAGTGCATTAATTCCAGTGAGACTCAAGGACAGCTATACTGGGATTAATTCAGTAAATAATCTGAATCAATAGGAGGCTGTACTTAAAGAAGAGAAAGTTTTAATTTATGTTAAAGATGGAAAATTATCAATCCAAGTGTTCTATTATGTGGCCAACGAATGGGATAAAAAAGAAAAAATAGTCTTTAGAGATAAGAAAGACATGAAATTGTGAAGCCAGATGGTTAGATGGGTAATACACATGGAAGACTATGAGTAAGGTGTAAAATGTTCAAAGTCTGGTGGAGTGATACATTGCCATCTATATGTCTATATCTATCTCATTGGTTCTTACAATACAATAAGAAAAGTCCTGTCTTCATTATGTCATCTTTTGTTTATTACGCTTCTTTCATTCTCATACTGAATGCCCATTCAGAATCTTTCCCTGCCCTTACTGAGAAATCCATCTTAAAATTTGAAATATTTACATTTCAATATCTAATATAAAAAGTAATGTTTACTTTGCTTGGACACCAGTTTTCCTCTAATAGGTATTTTAGGATGTCTTCATTAAAGCATAATCAAGTAGAGAGCTAATATGTTAGTGAGAATTCTGTGGTACACTTGGCCTGTGAGTCTCTCCTCTCTTATTTTGCACTCATGGGTTTTCTAGGGCGTTCTCTATCATTAGAAAGATGGAAGATAAAAATAAAAAAATATGCTGGAAACAGACTATGAACAGTAGACTATCAGAAAGTCCCTTACCCTTTTTTAAACTGACCACAAATACATACGAGGAAAGAAAGTTTAGTCTAGAGAACAGGATTATTGGAAAGGAATCACAGAGGGGGAAAAGAATAGCTAGTAAACTTCCAATAGATATGACTTAAGGAGTTTTCAGAAATCAGTATACATAAAGTAAATGGCAAATGACTGGTTTTGATCATGAATGCTATAGGATATCAAAAAAAGTTTTGTCACTATACCCACAAAAATGTCACAGAGAAAATAGCACCTGAATGCAATATGGAAGGGTAGCTATCTCAGATGGGTTTCTAGAATGGGAATGATGTTATGTGTCATGATTATGCCTTGGTACCTGCAATATTATTTGAGATTTCCATTAATTACCACATTGTAGTAACTGAAAGCTTTTCCATCATATTATCCAACTTCAGATTTTTAAATTTTCACTTGTTATTACCTTTTCAAATTAACTTGTATATTTTCTTGTTCATGAATTTTGCTTTGTTTGTATCAGATCTTGATTTTCCCTACCAGGTAGAAAAGAGTTATTTTTAAAATTTGTGCTTTTCCAATATTTTCAGTTATCAATTATTTGTATGCTATAACTCCAAGTTGTTGTTCAGATAACTAATGTTTATTATTATCACATAAGGAGATTGAAGAACCATCATGATAAAGAACTTGTGTAATGTTACGTAGCTAGTTAAGGCAGGAGCAATTGCTAAAATTCTTGTTAGTTGGTACGTATCATTGAGTCGGTCCTGACTCACAGCGACCCTATAGGACAGAGTTGAACTGCCCCAGAGAGTTTCCAAGGAGCAGCTGGTGGATTTGAACTGCCGATCTTTTGTTAGAAGTCAAGCTCTTAGCCACTATGCTAACATCCTAGTCCCGTTGAAATTATTGTGGACATCTCTGAGATTAAAATTATCTTTAAAAAAACTTTATAAGGAATTACAATGTTTTTTTTTTTAAGTGTTATCTCCTTTATCAGAAGTGAACCTGAGACCCAAAGATCTTAGTTCTTTCTCAGGAACTAATTAATGTTCAGTAGTTTTATAAGTTTAATCTGTCTTTTATTTTCTCAGAAGTCTGTTTTTTTTGTTTGTTTGTTTGCTTGCTTTCATTTATTACATGTGGACAGTGATATGCTATCTCCATACTACTCAGTATTTTTAAAATGAGGAATAGTACTCCTAAGGAGATTAAATATGCATATCTACCAATAATGCATGTCATCTATGGAGGCAAATAACTAGGAAAGTTATCTTATGATCATCAGATTTCTTGCTGAGCAAAACGGAAGAATAGAGAGTTTGGTTATAGAATGTCTCCAGCTTAATAGATTTATCTTCAAGAAAGCGGTACATTTACCGCTTGTTCTGACAGTTTATTCCTCGGGTCATAGCAGATAATTGTTAGAAAAAATGTTGTTTGGATGAACTCAGCTACATTCTGTAAATTATATACATAATGTATACATATATATACCCACACGTATAGAAACATAGCTACACATGTACGTATACACATATATGTATGCACATATGTGAATATATGTATGTATGTTTTGTGTCTAGTAATGGAAGTGGACTATTTTTCTGGAGCAATTTTTACCTAAGTATAGTCACTGGCTCTTGATTTTGGGATGTATAAGGCATTATGAATTAGGCAAATTTATGTTTTCCTGGTTAATTTATTGTTCTATTTAATTTAATTTTTTTTTTTTTGTTGTTGTTGTCAAATGATGGTGATCCCAAGTATGCAAAGTACAACTGCTTCATAGGGTTTTTAGGACTGTGACATTTTGGAAGCAAATCATCAGGCTTGTCTTCTGAGGTGCCTCTGGGTGTGTTCAAACTATCAAACTTTGAACTACTAGCTGAGCACTTAACCATTTACACCAACCAAATACTCATTTCTGCAATTACTTAAGGAATAATACTTGATACCATCACATAAAAACAAAGTATTGCTTTAAATAAAAACCCATTACCATTGAGTCTATTCAGACTCATAGCAACCTTATTCCATGAAGCAGCTGGTGGATTTGAACTGATGAATAGGATACTTCTCATTAAATAAATGAATGCCGTGTAAATTTAAATAATAATAATAAAACTAAAAGGACAAGTCTAACCAAAAATGTGCTGAACCAGGTAACAGCAATTGATTATAAAAATGAGATGCTTGAATATAGAAATTTAAGTAGAAGAGCACAATCAGTAACCAGATTCAGAGATCAGATAGTACATAAATTCGCACAATGGGATATTGGTAATAACTTCTGGAACACAAAGAAAATGTTAAAACATCATGGAGTTCTGAAGGGAGAGTTGAATAACGCAGTTTGATTAAAGAAGAGGTAAAATAAAAATACTTAAACAGTCTCCATCTGAAAATGAAACAAAACATTATCCCTGCACAGTTGTACAAATGGACATCAGACAGGTTTGAACCTGGGTCTTCTGAAAAAATGCTGCCCACGTACGATCCTTGTCTTAGCCATCCAATATTACTCTAAACACTCAGCAAATGTCCATACACTACTTGCACTTGGTGAGCACACTAACATGTATGCATTACACTCAACCTCTCCAAAAGGAAAGGCACCCAAGAGGTTTTACAATAACTTCTATGAAAGCTGAAGGGAACCCATACCTGGCAGAATCCTAACTCTGTGCGGGGGATATCATCTGGAGTGGTAGATCTCTATGGGGAATTCGAGGGGACTGAGAAAGCCATTACTCCAAACATGAAGTTTTGGAGTATGAACTATCCTTCTAGTTCTAAGAAACTTGGCTTCTTCTTTGTCTGTTGGTATCTTTCTGATAGTACCCCATTGTGATGACAGTGAAAAGTAACGTGACAGAGGTAGAACAGATTTTATAGAATCTATTGTGTAAATATATTTGGGGAGAAATAGAGAAATTGATGGGAAAACAATAATACCAGAAGACAGGTCAACTTTTGATTTCAACTTTCACAATTTTGAGTCTGGTAATGGAAGTGGACTATTTTTCACTGGGGCATTTTTTACTGGAGTAAAACTTTCCTGGCCTTTGAATCTGGGTTGTCTGACACGTTGAAAATGAGGCAAATTTGTGTTTCCCTGGCTGTTTTATTGGCTCTATTTAAAATTACAGAGATACCTAAGGCTTTCCAGAGGGAAAACAAAAACACTTGATCACATTATTTCAAACTGTTGACCTTTAGAACATGTTTTACTTGAACTTTTTGGATAAAAAAGTTTATAATGATAGATATTAATTTTATTGTGATTCTTGGCATAAATAATTGACTATTGAAAAGTTGGATCATTGGAACTCTATGGTACATGAACGCTAGAGTTTTTCTAAAGGCTGTGAAAAAAGTAAAATTCACACCCAAGTTGCTTGTGAAGACAGATATATAAGGACAATAGTTCCTATGTGAATTAAGAGTTGGAGTGAATTGTTAGCGTGACCCTCAAAGGCTAGAATCTGGATTGCCCTTTTCTTGCCATAATTGAAATATAAGGTGCTCTAGCCGTGTGAATTTTTGCAGGTTTCCTGATGAGAAAGTTGAGATTTATTCATTCCCTCTTTTCATATTTAAATGATGCTGATAAGGCAATTGAATACAATTATTCACTTCAAAGCTGTTTATAAGGTACGTTCTTCAGAGTCTAAAACCTTGGGGATATTGGAATTTGGAGTACCACAATAATTGTATCACTTTTTTTTTTTTTTTGGACATTATTTATGAAAGACAGGGAGATAGAAAAAAATGTTAAAGAAGCTGCTATTGTATAACAGCAAAATAAAAATAATGGAATTAGGAAGATCAGCATGATACTTAACTGTGTAAAATGTACGTTTTTTTTTTTTCAGGCACTACTGTAATATGGTAATCACTTCTCTAGTAACATGAAGCCTGTATTCAAAGATCATGCATGAAACAATGGAATGCGCAGCACTAAGACCCACTTTCTATTTTCTAATATAATTCCATTCTAAATGGAATAAGGGCTCCATGGGATATATCTGATTCTATTTTGGGTGAAAGAAATCTAGGTGAATACAAGACATCTTATTGATATCAAAAATTAAGTACATTTTCTGAGGTGCCTAGGAGAAGAGTGTTAGTAATTGTACCCAAGTCCGTCTGAAGAAAGGAATACCACTGGGCAAAAATGAGAACATGTATATTTTGGTGGACATAGTAGTGAGAAAAAGTCATTCAATTGCTAAAAAATTATAAAATTTATTTTTATTAATTTACTTGAAATATACCTTACTTTTGGTGCTTCTTTAAGAAATTATTATAGTTTGACTACTTGTAAAACTTCTTTATAACTATTTGGTTTCAACCAATTGTATCATGAAAGCATCCCTGGGTGGCACAAACACTGAAGCACTCCACTATCAGCTGAAAGGTTGACAGTTCAAACCATCCAGAGGTGCTTCCCAAGTCAGGCCTGGTGATCTGTTCCTGAAAGGTGATGAGCTTGAAAACTCTATGGAGCTGCTCTATTTTGCACACAGGGATCACCATGAGTCGGGATGGACTCAGCGATAACTAATAACAAATGTATAATTAGATATCAATCAAGCTTGAAGCCTAGGATTACCGAAGGATGTCCCTGAGAAATTCATTTTTTTTTTTTTTTTTTATAATACCACTAAACTAGGCAAGATTGTTTGTGTGTGTTTTGGAGGCGAGGGTTGTTTTGTACATGCTACTTATGTTTTGGCCCCAGCATTTTTCCACATTTCTTTGTGATATCAGCTCTATATTTACAGTATTTTGTCTACCATTTTTAGATTTTCTGGTGGGACAGATGATTTGGGGCTATCCAGTTTTATATGCTACTACAAATGTAAGTCTTAAATATAATTTTAATGAATTAGTTTATTCTTTAAATTATCCAGGGTGGTTTCTACTTTTTCAAATAAAAATTCAGAATTAATCATGTTCAGTCCTCTATAGTAATAATAAAGTGAAATACGTGCCCTTCCATTCAATTTTACCTCCAGCTTCTCCAACTTTCTCATTTATAATTTGTTCATCCAGCAAATGTTTATTGATTTCCTCTTTCTGTTTTAGTTTACCTGTAATGGAAACCATGACAGAATGGTTCTTACCATCTTAACGTTGGCTGAATGGGGAAGGAGGCATCCATCCATTCGACACGTGCATGAAATATAATGTTGTGCTTCTGATGGGTACTACAAAGAAGAAATGTGATGCTCTGAGGGAGAAAATACAGCCAAAAATATAGCTATTCAGATTATAGGATTTGGATGACTGCCTTTGAATTCTCATATTAGTGGGGCCATCTGCAACCAAGCACAGCCTTGATTGTGGACATATTTCAAGAGACCAATCAGTAAGTTAAAACTGAAGTCAAGCCCTCTGTCATTGATCGTCAAAATAACTCAGGATTCTCAATGCCACATATCACATACAGGGCTGTTATAGTAATTCTGCAGCTTCAAGAATTTTCTCTGATTAAATATTCAGTGGTAACTAATCTAGCTGACTAATTGCAAATTTTGTCTTTAGCTAATTAGATTTAAAATCAGTTTGATTAGCAAATTAGGATAAAATATATATATATATAATTTTGTATATCTACATATACACATATACAGATAACGCATCAATGTAAATACTAAAATGAACCACTTTTACATGTTTGCAAAATTAGGGATTGATATTTACAATAAATGTTCATAATGAACCGTGTTACTTTTACAGATAAAAGTGAAATTATAATAGGATTAGCAGCAAAAGAAAATTATTTTCTGTCTCGTGTATAGTTTTAGAGCACTTCCACTTTTGGTAGGGCTCTGTCTGCTACCATAGCATTGAAAAATACAAATATAAAGCCAAGACAAAGAACATTATTGGTCCATCAAGGATTGTCATCCTGGCATCCCTAGTGAGAGACCATGTGCCAGAAACTGGTCTGTGAAGCTGGATGTTGTAAATGTCAAAAAATTTTAAAACAGTCTGAAACTTGTTTTATTAGTTTTAATGTGCTTTCTCTTGATCATTGAGGCCAAACCAATCAGTTTAATTGATTATAGCACAGACTCCTTGTGGAGCATCAGGAGCGGCTTGTAGCTACTAAAAGGCATCTCAATTCTGGGTGGTCAGTTCAATCCAGACTGGCTTTTCTTTCCATCTGAAAAATCTCTATGCTGCTTGCAGTGGAATTTGCCAATCTGTCAACAATCACTGCAATGAAGTACACAGCTTTTTTTCTTTTCACTTATCTCAATCCTTTATCCGGATTCTCATCAACATAGAAAAACTCACACTTCAATTGCCTTTGCCCAGTAAGTGTCTTTTATTTGAGATAGTTTTTTTAATTTTTCATTCCCTATGTATGGAGCCATGAAGGTCACTACTTCTGTGACATATTGTATAGTGCCAGCACTCTTGCAGTTCCTGTCAAGAGCTTTCCCACCAAGCTAGGTCAATCCAGGCCACAGAGCTAGTTACTTCAGTTACTATAAAGCTGGAAAGGCAAATCTGGAATTACAGTAGTTATGCATAGTAAATGAATATTTGACTAGGTACTTCTTGACTGAAATGGATTCTTCTGACCCTGCACAATTATTACTAGTGTAGACACTGCATTGAGAGCATTTCAGAACCAGAGGTAGCTATGTCAGATAAGAGAAAATTCTCGTTACTGAAAGTCAGTTTAGAGATAAAAAATTTAGAGGAGTTTTGACCCAAGTAGAATATCCTGGGCAAATACATCAGCCACGTAAGGCTAAATAACAGTAAGGTTTCCTTTCCTACGAGCCTGAAATAGTGGATACCATTGCACCTCACTCAGGGGCTTTAACCTTTAATATTATGTTTCCTACTTCTCAGTGGTGACATTGGGCTGTTTAGGTGGAATTTCTTTATTCTAAAACAAAATGTAAGGGTTAAGTGTAATAATTGAGTGATCTAAAATATAATCAATTTACAGTAGCAGATTCTTTTTCAAAGTTGAAGAAGCTGTCAGAATTACAGGCTTTCTAAAATTCCACTTGACAAAATTTGCAGGACCTTATAAAATCAAAAGGAGTAAAGCTGAATGAGGTTCCTAATATAGGGTAAAAAGGATAACACAATGTAGTTGTTACTGTGCTGTCGCGTTGAATTCGGTTCATGGTAATCCCCCATGTGCAGAGTAGAACTGCTATATAGGGTTTTCAAGCCTGTGACCTTTTGGAAACAGATTTTCAGACCTGTCTTTGAGGCACTTCTGTCTGGGTTCAAACTGCCAACCTTTCTGCTAATGGTCCAGTGCTTAACTGTTTGCGTGATTAATTCTGGAAATCTAATGTATACACTTGTATAAGGCAATGTTTGTGTATTTGTATGAGACAAGCTTATTTATGATTGATCCAAGGTCTTGTACAATATATGGGAAAGAAAACTGAAATAGGGACAATAATATTTGTGTAGGAACTTCTAGATCAAGAAAGAGAATAATCTAACCAGGAAGAAAAGAAATAATATGAAGAAAATATAATCATAGGGATGAATAATAAATAAATAAAAACATACACACAAGCATATATTCATATATATACACACACATACATAATTATACATATAAATCTATTTTATGTATTCTATATTCTATATGCAGATCTCTGGTGGCTCAGTGATTAAGAGCTCAGGCTGCTAACTAAAAGGTCATCACTTCGAATCCACCAGACACTCCTTGGAAACACAGTCTATCTATATCTGTATCTATATAGACATGCACATATATGTATATACTTACTTGTATCTGTATATAGAATTTGCAAAAAAAAAAAAAAATCAAACTCATTGCTGTTGATTCCAATGCATAACAATCCTATAGGACAGAGTAGAGCTGCCCCATAGGGTTTCCAAGAAGCTCCTGGCGGATTCAAACTGCCGATCTTTTGGATAGCAGCCATAGCTCTTAACCACGATGCCATCAGGGTTTCCAACTATAGATATAGACATGCAGATACACTCTTTGGAAACCCTATGGTATTGCCAAAAGGTCTGCAGTTTGAATCCACCAGGAGCTTCTTAGAAACCCTATGGGGCAGCTCTACTCTGTCCTATAGGGTTGTTATGAGTTAGAATCGACTCAATGACGATGTTTTTGGTTTTGGTTTTTATATTTATAGTTATATTGACATGTGTACAGCTTTCTCCTTTTTACTTAGCTCAGTCCTTTATCAGGGTTTTCAAGGACATAGAGACAAATTTCAGTTGTCTTTGCCAAGTAAGTCTCTCGTATTTGAGAAAAAGTTTTCTGTGGAATATTTAATGTATATTGAGCCGTATATTTTTCATTCAGCAGTTCATAATTTATATTAATAAAAAAAAATTATTTCACTCAAGAGATCCAGTGTCTTCAAGGCATTCTTAAATAGAAAGTCACTATACAATGACTAGTTTGGTTATTATGTTATGAATTTCTAAATGCATTGTTTTTGTTCATTTCCTACATCATTTCAAAGGGGTTCATTTAAAATTTGGTTTGTGCATGCACACATTTTAGGGGAATTTTACTGTATATTTTGTTGGTTAGTAAGATGCAGTTCAAAACCATTTAGTCATCTGTAAGTACTAAAGATCATCTTCAGATTGACCCAAGTATAGCTATGTCCTCAACTAAATGTGTCACCTTCTCTTGTGATGATTTCTGGTAGTGGTTTTGTCTCAAGTAGTCAGCCCAGTCTGTTTCTTTGACCATGTTTTATTTATGTCTGCCTCATGGCCAGATGAAACAGAGTCTGGTCCTCTGTGTTACTGGCTGGTTCAGAGGGCCTTATGTAGTGTGATGCATTTTTCTCAGACTCTTAAGAAATTCTATTGTGGTGTGGATAGTCAGAAGAATCTGATAACGTCTTTACAGAACCAATCAGAAAGTGTCTTGGAGAAATGTCCCTCTGTTGTATTGTTACCTGAACAAAGTTAATGGGAATAACTGATAACAGAGGCTGTTAGTTGTGTCTTGGGATGCTTTACCAATGGTGAACTGTAAGGTCTAAATGCATAAGAACTTAAATATAAGAGAATGTTTCATAAGGGTTTCACAATAGCATAAAACATTGTCATCAATGTCATGCATTGTTAACTATTTGACCTGATGGATTGAACGAGAGTAATCTCATGCTTCTTCTGATTATAAATTTATGCAAGACCTAAGAGTTTTTGTTTGTTTAATAATTTATTCATTTATTAGCTTGTTTATTTCTGTTGGGGTCATTTCATGATCAATAGGGTAAAGGGACAATGTTTATACCACCTTTTAAGGTTTTCAATGGCACACATTTTGTTGGTTGGTTTTTAGAACACATTTCTTCTTTCTTTTACTTCAGCACTACAGCGAAGGTCAAAGCAGTGACATTTGAATCTGGAGGTCTTATCATATGTCTTTGGTATGTTTAATGAATGTGACTTTGATTAGATAGGGACAGGGATAATCACATTTTTTAAACTAATGTGCTTCTCTTTCAAGTAGAGGGGAATGCTTTACAAATAGACCTGAGAGTACAAAAGATGGCAAAGTCCAAGAACACAAGATATTATCACTGAGGAGAGTTACTGGTGAAAATGACCTAAAAACTGTTGGTAAGAAATTTAATGTGGAAAAAGAGTATTTTTTTTTTTTTAGCTGAATGATGTATTATTGCATAGAAATACCAATATCCTTAACAATTTCAGAAGAGAGAGGAAATATTTTTTTTTTCCAGCCTGGATTTGCTTCTCTAGCAACTATCAAAAGCTTGATTTTGTGATCTGCAGTGGACAAAAAGGAATCATTCAGATTTAAAAATAAAAGCACAGCTAAAGAGAAATTTGTAAGCCCATAGGTAGTACAAAATTTAAGCCCTAGACTACTTACAGAAAGGTATGTGGTTCAAATCCACCCACCCAGAGGCACTTGGAAGAAAGCCCTGATGATTTGCTTCTGAAAAATTACAGCTTTAAAAACCCTGTGGAGTTCAGTTCTAATACACACACACAAGTCTTATAAACTCTCCTAGACTGTATCCAAGAAGGACATTACTAGACTTTGAGAAGGGCTTGAAAGGTGCTTTAATAGGATTGTGAAATGCTAATTTTTCATCCTTAGGTGGACTTTGCCCATGTTTTATTATTATTAGTGATGGAATTCTACATTTAAGAAGCCATTAACTTTGATTTTCTATCTTTCTTCCTTTTATATCTACCATTTTTACAGCATTTAGGTATGATTTTTAGGCTTGATTGGAGTTTTCACTTCCTAGAAAAGACAACCTTTTTAAGACAGTCTGAAAGCTTGAGAGGGACACTCACAGTACATAAAACTATAGAACATACAACAAAACTTTAGTATTTACTAATAATTACCTTTTTCAACAGCCTCTTAAATTTATGTTGTAGGGAAAGTGTTAGGATGATTTGGTGAATTTCAGTGTGAAAATAAGGCAAGAGGAAGCCATGTGACACTCAGGGAGTGGCATAAGAATTAAAAAAAAAAAAAAGAAGAAGGCTATAGTCATCATAAAACCCATTGCCAAGGATTCTGACTTATAGCAACCCTAAGTCGACAGAGTAGAGCTGCCCCATAGGGTTTCTAAGGAGCAGTTGTTGGATTCAAACTGCCTACCTTTTGGTTAGCAGCCCAATGATAAACCACTGTATCACCATGGCTCCATATGGCAGTAGAAAGTGAAAAGACTTTTTGTTGTTGTTGTTGTTTTGTTTTTTCAAAGTTCAGCTTGCAAAAATCATTTCTCTGTTTGTAAATCTAAAGTTAATTTAATCATTAAATTCAAGTGGTCTTTAAAGAATGTTTAATTCCCTTTAAAGACTTTGTTAATTCAATATATTAAAACATTTAAAACTACATTCGTTAACTCAATTTCATTTTAAGTACTGCAGTTTTCTTGCTTAATAAGCAAAACCTTCTAAGTACTAAATATTTCTTTTAAATCTAATAAAATAACCTTACGAATAAGGTAAAATTTAAGGCTCTTCTCATATTTCAATATTGATCCTAGACATTGTAAAATTTTAACTTAAAATAAGTGCACATTCTATTCTATTACAAATTATTTCATACTACTTTCCATCTAAATAGGGCAACTTCATTAATACATTAAAGTATATCAAGTGTCAAATACATACAGGTGTATTATTCATATATATATATAAAACTTGAGATGTTTCAAATCTTCTGTTATTGAAAATTTTACTACCAAAATTTGACTGAGACACGGAGCTGCACACAAGCAGAACCATGCTTCTCAACATCAACTAAGTAAGATGTTATCTCAAGTAATTTGAGGTTAATTTCTCACTCTCTGCAGGCAAAACACACAGAATACAAGGCTTACTACACTGAAGCTCCCAAAGTCAAATTACATAATTCGAAAGTCAACTAGATTGTTATTGTTTTTTTCAATTTGAAGTTCATTGCTTTTACATAGTTTAATGCTTAAAATGTGACAGCTCTTGGTGGCTGGTCTCTTTGGGTAGCTACATTCAGCCACCAACAGGTGACACTCTCTGACTCTTTCCCTTGGAGGTGAGGAATACACTCTAACATAACAGTCACTAAACAGTGTATAAGACCTTAATTCTTCCTCCACCTGACAACCTATAGTCACTAGAAGTAGCTATGACTGCAAGATTCGTATTAAGAGTTTTGTTGGGCAAACACATTCTGCATCTCTTTTAGTTTCTAAGAACTTTAGCACTGATGCATTTTCACCTATTCAAATATTTTTAATTTGATTAAATTCTGTCTTAATAATGCATCTCACTCTCCACACTGCCTACTCCCTTTTTTGAGATATAAAACATTATTTTATTGTAGCATAAAAGATTCTATGACCATCTTACATACCACGTTATGAATCTTTAGCAATTTATCAAGGCATGATTTATATAGCAAAAAATTTACCCATTATAGGTGAGAAGTTCAGTGAATTTCACTGTGTTTGTACTGTATGCAACCACTACCACAATCCAATTTTAGAATGTTTTTATCACTTCTAAAAATTTCCATGTTCTTGTTTACAATCAATTCCAGCTCCAGGCAACCATTAATCTGCTTTCTATCTCTATAGTTTTGTCATTAAAAGAAATGCTATACAAAT
This sequence comes from Loxodonta africana, assembly GCF_030014295.1. Taxonomy (NCBI): domain Eukaryota; kingdom Metazoa; phylum Chordata; class Mammalia; order Proboscidea; family Elephantidae; genus Loxodonta; species Loxodonta africana. Next base: position 19,951,248 of record NC_087358.1, on the reverse strand, counting down.
GTAATCATGTAGTCTTGTGTACCTGACTTATTTAGCAAAAAACTTTCTGAGGCTTATCCATGTTGATGCACATTGACAAGTTGTTGTTGTTGTAATTATTATGTCAATTCCGACTCATAGCAATCCTGTGCATTACAACAGAACAAAATGCTGCCCAATCGTGTACCATCCTCACAATCGTTGCTAAACTTAAGCCCATTGTTGCAGCCATTGTGTCAATCCATGTCGTTGAGGGTCTTCTTTTTTCTGACCCTCTACTTGGATGGACTATATTTTTATTCATTCACTAGTAGTTGGATATTTGAATTGCTTACCCTTTTTTTACTAGTATATACAATGTTACCCAGGTAATTTGAATACAAAAATGCACGCAAATTTTCTTTCTTTTTTTTTTTTGGTGGAGGGGAATAGTGTATTGGGTGTCCTCAAAATTAGCCTTATGCACAGACATGTGCTAGAAGGACCTTTGGACTCAGCATATGTTTCTACTCACAAAACACCTCACAGCTAAGATTTATTACCAATAAACTAGATACTGTTGCGGTGACTCCAAGTCATGGTGACCCCATATGTGTTAAAGTAGAGCTGGACTCTACAGATTTTTCAGAAGTGGAGAGACAGTTCTTTCTTCTAAGGTGCATTTGAGTATACTCAAACCTCCAACCTTTCAGTTAGTAGTGGAGTTTGTTAATAGTTTGTATCACCCAAGGACTCCTAGGATATATTACACAGATGTAGTAAGAATTCATAGGCAGATCATAAGAAAGACACAGGTGAGGCCTGGAGAAATTCATGTGCTCACTTCCTTATTTCTTTGCCTTGCATGTGGGGTCACACAGAAGACACTCTTTCCCGAGCAATATATATGTAATGTTTCTGCCCCGGGAAGCCCATCAGAGATGCATTGCCCTAGGTTTTCATAGGGTGGTCACATAGGCACCCTTTGCCTCGCACAGCACTTAACAAAAATCCAAAAAGAGAGCAGGTATTCAGTATAAACCATATTCTTCGTACAGTTTAGGCACACTGAGCCACCCTTATCATTTAGGGAAATTTTTATGCCATTGTAAGGCAAGGACCAATCTTTCAAGTAGGACTTTCTATGGATAGTAGTGTCAGGACTGCCATGTTAACTCTATTTTGCCTGCTAGGTTAACTCTTTTTGCATTGATAGGAGTTCACTTGCTGGGTTATAGGATAAATGTATCCTTTTTAAGAAAAGGCCAAATTTTCCAAAGTGGTTGCCCATTTTGCATTACCACCATCAATGTATGAAATTTACAGTTGTTCTTCATTCTTGCAAAAACTTGGTAGTGTCAAACTTCTAATGTCTTCCTAGTGGGTAGGTAATAGGATCTAATGAAGTTTTCAATTTGTGTAGTTCTAAAGACGAGTGATGCTGAACCTTTATTCATATGGTTATTTCTCATTAAAATTTTTATTTGATAAAATGTCAATTCAAATATTTTTCCAGTTGTTCTAATGAGCTTATAGTCACCACAAAACCCATTGCCATTGAATTGGTTCGGACTCATAGAGAAACTATTTACTACAGAATGAAACACTGCCCAATTCTTTGTCATCCTCACAACATTGTTTTTATACTTGAGCCCTTCATTGCAGCCACAGTTTCAATCCATCTGTTTGAGAATCTTCCTGTTTTTCACCAACTCTGTACTTTACCAAGCATGATGTCCCTCTCCAGGGATTTGTTCCCCCTGATAACATGTCCAAAGTACGTGAGATGAAGTTTTGCCATCCTTGCTTCTAATGAGCATTCTGGCTATTCTTCTTCCAAGATAAATTTGTTCATTCTTCTGGCAGTCCATGGTACATTCAATATTCTTCGCCAACAACATAATTCAAAGGCATCAGTTCTTCTTTGGTCTCCTGTAATCATTTTCCAGCTTTCATATGGATATGAGACAATTGAAAATACCATGGCTTGGGTCAGGTTCACCTTAGTCCTTAAAGTGACATCTTCGCTTTTTAACACTTTAAAGAGATCTTTTGCAGCAGATTTGCCCAGTGCAATGCATCATTTGATTTCTTGACTGCTGCTTCCATGGATGTTGATTGTGGTCCCAAGTAAAATGATATGCTTTACAACTTCAATATTATCTTCGACTATCATTTTGTTGCTTATTGGTCCATTTGCAAGAATTTTTATTTTCTTTGTTGAGGTGCAATCGATACCAAAGGCTGTGGTCTTTGATCTTCATCAGTAAATGCTTCAACTTTCAGCAAGCAAGGTTGCATCATATGCATATCACTTGCTGTTAACGAGTCTTCCTCTAATCCTGACACCGCATGTTCTTCTTCATATAATCCAGCTTCACGGATTATTTGCTCAGAATACAGATTGAACAAATATGGTGAAGTGGTACAAACATGATATACACCTTTCTTAACTTTAAGCCAAGCAGTATGCCTTTGTTCTGCTCAAATGACTGCCTCTTGATCTAAATACAGGTTCCTCATGAGTGCAATTATGTGTTCTGGAATTCCCATTCTTCACAATGTTTTCCATAATTTATTAAGATCCACACAGTCCAATGCTTTGCACAGTCAGTAGAACACAGTAAACCTCTTTTTGGTATTCTCTGATTTTGGCAAGGATCTATGTGACATCAGCAATAATATCAATTGTTCAATATCTTCTTCTCAATCCAGCTTGATTTTCTGGCCTTTCCCTGTTAATATACTGCTGCAACCATTTTTGAATTATCTTCAGCAAAATTTTACTTGCATATGGTATTGTTCAATAGTTTCTACATTCTTTGGATCACCTTTCTTTGGAATGGGTACAAATGTGGATCTCTTCCATTCCGTTGGTCAGGTAGCTGTCTTCCAAATTTCTTGGCATAGATAAGTGAGCATCTCAAGGGTTGCATCCCTTTGTTGAAACATCTCAATTTGTATTCCATCAATTCCTGGAGTCTTGTTTTTCACGAATGCCTTCAGTGCAGCTTGGGTTTCATCCTTCGATACCATTGATTCTTCATCATATGCTACCTCCTGAAATGGTTGAATGTCCACAAATTCTTTTTGGTACAGTGACTCTGTGTATTCCTTCCATCCTCTTTGGATGCTTCCTGCATCATTTAATATTTTCCCTGTAGAATCTTCAGTATTGCAACTCAAGACATGAATTTTTTCTTCATTTTTTTTAAGCTTAAGAAGTGCTGAGCACATTCTTCCCTCTTGGTTTTCTATCTCCAGGTCTTTGTACATTTCATTATAATACTTTATTTTGTCTTCTCCAGCCACCCTTTGAAATCTTCTGTCCAGCTGTTTTGCTTCATAATTTCTTCATTTCACTTTAGCGATCTTAGTCATCTGGTGGTGCTGTAGCAGAAATATCACAAGTGAATGGCTTTAAAAGAGAAATTTCTTCTCTCACAGTCTATCAGGCTACAAGTCCAAATTCACAGTGTCAGCACCAGGGGAAAAGCTTTTTCCATTGGCTTGTCACCGATCTTTTCTTGGTCTAGGAGCTTCTCCACACAGGAACTTCAGGTCCAAAGGACACGCTCTGCTCCCTGCACTGATTTCTTGGTGGGATGAGGTGCCTATCTGCTTCCTGGTTTCTTGGCCTCTCATGCCTACATCTGCCCTGCTGCAGCAAGTGTTCCAAAGATCTGTAGCTCCACTGCTAAGCACCTGGAGGCACCCTACTCTGCCGGTAAACTTCAGCCAGAAAGCACTCAACTCTCTTGTTCCATGGCTCACCTCTAGTGCTGCCTGGCTCTGGTCTTCTGCTGCTGCTGGTCTTCTGCTGCTCCTTCTCACCATCTGCACCATTGCAGGTGTTAACAGTTCTCCTCATTTCCTTCTGAGTCCTCTATCCATTCACAGTTTCAAAACTACTTCCACATTTTAGGTATCTGTTAGAACAGCACCCCACTCCTGGTACCAAACTCTGGTTTAATCATCTAGTACTGTTGTAACAGAAATAGCACAAGTGGATGGTTTTGACAAAGTGGAATTTATTCTCTCATAGTCTAGTAGGCTACAAGTCCAAATTCAGGGTGTCAGCTCCAGGGGAAGACTTTCTCTGTCAGCTTTGGAGGAAGATCCACATCATCAATCTTTCCTTGGTCTAGGAGATTCTCTGTGCAGGAACCTCAGGTCCAAAGGACATGCTCTGCTCTCGGCACTGTTTTCAAAAGAAATTGGCTTAAAACACTATCTAATCTTGTAGATCTCATTAATATAACTGCCACTAATCCATCTCATTACATCATAGTGAGGATTTACAACACTTAGAGAAATCACATCTGATGACAAAATGGTAGACCATCATACAGCATTGGTAATCATGACCTAGCCAAATTGACAGATATATTGGGGGGATGCAATTCAATCCATAACACTACTGTACGTTCAAAAGCAAGTTTCAGAGTCCCTCTGACATCCATTATGGTCTTCTCTTTCTTTCCTGTTTTTTAATGTCTTGTTTCTTGAAGTATGATGTCCTTCATGTCATTCCACAATTCATCTGGCCTTTGATCATTAGTGTTCAATGCGTTATATCTATTCTTGAGAAGGTCTCTGAATTAAGGTGGGATTTTTTTTTTTTTTTTTATACTCTAGGTTGTACTTTGGCTCTCATGGACTTGTTCTAGTTTTCTTCAATTTCAACTTTCATGTGAGCAATTGATGGTCTGGCCCACAGTCAGTCCCTGACCTTGTTCTGACTGATGATATTGAGCTTCTCCACTTTCTTTTTCCATAGATGTAGTTGATTTGATTCCTGTGTATTCTATACAGTGAGGTCCACACGTATAATTGAAGTTTATGTTGTGGAAAAAAGGTACTTGCAATGAAGAATTTGTCGGTTTTACAAAATTTTATCATGCAACCTCCAGCATGTTTTCTATCACCAAGGCCATAATTTTCAGCTACCAATCCTTTTTTTTCCAGCTTTCACATTCCAATCACCAGTAATTTTCAATGCATCTTGATGGCATGTTTGATCAGTTTCAAACTGCAGAAGTTGATAAAAACCTTCAACTTATTCACTTTTGGCATTAGTGGTTGGTGCATGAATTTGAATAATAGTCGTCTTAAGTGATCTTTCCTCTAGGTGTATGGACATTATCCTATCACTGACAGTGTTGTACTTCGGGATAGATCTTGAAATGTTCTTTTTGAGGATAAATGCAATGCCATTCCTCTTCAATTTCTCATTCCTGGCATAGAAAACTATATGATTGTCTGAGTCAAAATGGCCAATACTTGTCCATTTCAGCTCACTTATGTCTAGGATATCGATGTTTATTCATTCCATTTCATTTTTTAATGACTTCCCATTTTCCTAGAGTCGTACTTCGTAATTTCCATGTTTTGATTTTTACCGGATATTTACAAAGTTTCTTCTCATTTTGAGTCATGCCACATCAGCAGATGAAAGTCCCAAAAGCTTGACTCCATGCCTGTCATTAAAGTAGACTCTACTTTTCGGAGACAGCCTTTCCTCAGTTACATTTTGAGTGCCTTCCAGCCTAAGGGGTTCATCTTCTAGCACTGTATCAATGAAGGTTCTGTTGCTATCAGTAAGGTTTTCCCTGGCCAGATTGTTCAGAAGTAGTCTACTAGGTTCTTCTTCCTAGTTTATCCTAGCCTGGAATCTCTACTGAAACATGTCCTCTAAGGATGACCCTACTTGTATTTGAAATACTGTTGGCAAAGCACCCAGTATCACACCAAACTGCCAGCCACCCCATACAACAAACTGACAGACACATGGTAGCAAAAAAATTATGTAATCAAAGTCAACAATGTATAAAAGAAGTATAAACCATGGTCAAGAGAAGTTTCCCAGGCTTGCAAGCCTGATTAAACATTCAAAATGAAATTAGTGTAATTTTACATGAATAACTCTTGCCTTCTGCATTTGTTTGCCAGCCACACCTCCCCCTGGAAGGTATTTTCATAAGCTCATTATGCCTTTTTTTTTTTTTTTTTAACACCAACATGTGGAAAAGGAATGGCGTAGCCTCACTTGTAAGGGTGCCTCATGGCAGGGTGGAGGGGGGTAGGGTGACCAGCAGACAAACACAGAAGCCATGTTTTATTTGCATACAAATATAGTAATACTGTTCATCAACGGTATCAAAAAGAAAAATTATGTGACTGTGTCAATAGATGCAGAAAATACATTTGACAAATCCAACAAACACTAATGATAATATCTCTCAGCAAACTAGGAATGCTTGCTCAACTTGATAAGGATAATCTACAGCTAACATAATTCATTGTGAGAAACTGCACACTTTCCCCCTCAGATCGAAAGCAAGACAATTATGCTTCTCTGGCCACACCTATTCAGCATTGTAATAGAAGTCCTAGCTAATGCAGTAAGACAAGGAGATGGAATAGAAGCTATACACATTGAGAAAGAAGACCTAAAACTGCCCTTGTTGGCAATTAATATGATTGTCTATGTTTAAAATTCCAATTTTGTTAATGTACCCTTAAATAAATCTGAAGCAATTTTAATTAAAAAGACAGTTTTGTGTGATTTTCCTAACTTAAAATCCATTACTTCCACTTATCTGAGAAATAAACAAGTAAGTATAATACAGAAAATTCTACAAATAAGTACCAGAGAATAATTATTTATAGAATAATTCTTAATTAATAATTATTAAGGGAAAAATGAAGTGAAAAAATATTATGAAACTTCTACAGGTAACAATGGTGCTTTAGAAAACTCATATGATAATCCTGATTCCTAATTTAAACCAAATTACCACATGCATTTCTTATATGACAAAAGAAACATTTTAAATTAGTGATGAAAGGATATATTATTGGAAATGTGTTTGATTTAAGCTGGGTCTTCATTTTAAACAAAAAAAAAACACATTTGTATAATCTCTCATTGTTATGTAAACATCAACTACAGACAGATAAAATATTTAAATGAATAAGAAAAAAACTGAAAGTGACAGAAAAAGTTAGAGATACATTAATGCAAAATGGGCTGAGGAAGAATTTGAAAATAACTCATAAAAACAAATCTATACAAAAAGGTGAAAAATAAATTTGATTTCATAGACTGTAAACATATTTGTAAACAATAAGATGTTGAAAATGCATAATAAAAATATCTGACAACAAAAGATTAAAATTATCACTATTTGTAATTTTAAGATAGCTTGTGAACAAAATAAAAACAAAAATGCAAGACATGAAAATATTCTTCACAGCAAGATATATATATAATTCATAACCATATATAAACATATTCAGAAAAGCATTGTTTCTGGTCTAAGACTTCAGCAAAGGGTAAAGATTGGTCATTTTAAAGTAGATTCTTACTGGGTAAACTTTTAGGAAGACTTACAGTAAAGTAGGAAACCCTCATGGTGTAGTGGTTAAGTGCTACGACTGTGAACCAAAGGGTTGGCAGTTCAAATCCGCCAGGTGCTTCTTGGAAACTTGATGGGGCAGTTCTACTCTGTCCCATAGGGTCACTATGGGTTGGAATCGACTCGATGGCACTGGGTTTGGTTTTTGGTATGGTAAAGTAATGTTTCTGGCTTCTAGAACCAAATTGAGGAGTATAAAATGTATTTTCTTGAACAGAGAAAGGTCTGAAGTTAAGAATGACTTGTTTTACACTCAAGCTGTTTTCATAAAGGGATTTTGAAAAATGCACTCTGAAAAACTGCAAATCTATGTTGTTGCTGCCATGCTAGGCATAAACTTCCTTAAATGCAGGCAAAAATAAGATGTTTCCTTACAATTTCCTGGTAATTTTTCCACGTTACACAAAAACTTGTCTCTCTGTCAGTTTGATTTTTCACTATTGTCAGGTGCTGTCGAGTTGGTTTCAACTCATAGAGACCCTATGTACAAAAGAACAAAACACTATCCTCACAATCATTGCTATGGTTGACCCCATTGTTACAGTCAGTGTTTCAATCCATATCTCTGAGGATCTTCCACATTTTTCCTGGCCCTTTATTTTATGAAGCATAATGTCCCTTTCCAG